>NW_026943818.1:40589213-40591713 GCF_035594765.1 Anolis carolinensis | reverse complement strand
TTTTATTATTTTGTTGTATTATTTTTAGTCATTTTGTTATAGTATTTTATTGTATTAATTATTTTAGTGTTTTTTATAATTTTTTATTGTATTGTTTGTATTTATTTTTTTATCATTATTTTATTAACACTGGGCTGAGTGGGTTGCTAGGAGACCAAGTGGGCGGAGCTTAGCCTTCTAACTGGCAGCAATTGGATAAAAACAATTATTCCTCTCCCTCTAATTAGGAATTTATTTTTCTTTTCTTTTTGTTGTATCAACCTAGAGGCATGGATGAGGGGTTGTGATGTCAATTTTCGAGGTTGTGGGGTGTTTAGTTTTGTTGTTTTGTCGGTCGCCAGGATTCCATCACTTTTTTATATTGGATAAAAACAATTATTCCTCTCCCTCTAATTAGGAATTTATTTTTCTTTTCTTTTTGTTGTATCAACCTAGAGGCGTGGATGAGGGGTTGTGATGTCAATTTTCGAGGTTGTGGGGTGTTTACTTTTGTTGTTTTGTCGGTCGCCAGGATTCCATCACTTTTTTATATTGGATAAAAACAATTATTCCTCTCCCTCTAATTAGGAATTTATTTTTCTTTTCTTTTTGTTGTATCAACCTAGAGGCATGGATGAGGGGTTGTGATGTCAATTTTCGAGGTTGTGGGGTGTTTAGTTTTGTTGTTTTGTCGGTCACCAGGATTCCATCACTTTTTTATATTGGATAAAAACAATTATTCCTCTCCCTCTAATTAGGAATTTATTTTTCTTTTCTTTTTGTTGTATCAACCTAGAGGCATGGATGAGGGGTTGTGATGTCAATTTTCGAGGTTGTGGGGTGTTTACTTTTGTTGTTTTGTTCGCTGCCGTGATGCCATCACTCTTTTATATATATAGATTCATTCATATAATTTACTCATATTTTATTCATTTTATTATACAGGTCTCCCCCAGCACAAAACATTCAATAAAATTAAACAAGGAATCCTTCACACCCCTAATGTCCAGTATGTCCTTCCTGTCTCCGCAGGGTCCGGCGTGGCCTTAATGTCCAACTTTGAGCAGCTGCTGCGCGGCGTTTGGAAGCCGGAGACCAACGAGCTCCTCCATATGACCTTGTGAGTTTTTCTTTTCTTTTCAGCCCTTTTGGGGGGCCACATGTGGCCATCCAAACGCCTTTGGGTCTTTCTCGGTCGTCTATGGATCTAAGAGGCCGGCCCCTAACAGTAGCATTGCCCAGCCCACATTGGACCAGTTGGTTTGCAAGCAAGCCATGGGATGGTAGAACCACAGCCTCTTGGCGTTGGGGAGGGCCCCCCAAAGGCCATCTAGCCCACCCTGCCCTCATCTCTCTCTCTCTCTCTGTCTCTCTGTCTTGGCAGCCCTTCCAAAGCCAGCCTCTACGGCGCCCTGCTCTTCACCCTCCAGCAGACCCACTGGCTGCCTGTCTCCAAAGTCACCCTCCTCTTCTCCTTCACCCTCTTCATGATGGTCTGCAAGGTCAGCAGTGGGCTCTTCCAACTCTGTTACTCTGGCCATCTGTCGGGGGTCTCCTCCTTCAGGGTCCCATTCGTGAGCCAGAGCCAGGTCTTCTCCTTCTCAGCTTTTCCTTCCATTTTGTCAAGGAACTTTCCATGCAATGTTTTGTTGTGCCAGCTGTCAGCTCTAGTTTGTAGTGCGGTTTTCTTGTACTGATTCTGCTCTAGTTTGTAGCGCGGTTTTCTTGCACTGATTCTGCTCTAGTTTGTAGTGCGGTTTTCTTGTACTGATTCTGCTCTAGTTTGTAGTGCGGTTTTCTTGCACTGACTCTGCTCTAGTTTGTAGTGCGGTTTTCTTGCACTGATTCTGCTCTAGTTTGTAGTGCGGTTTTCTTGCACTGACTCTGCTCTAGTTTGTAGTGCGGTTTTCTTGCACTGATTCTGCTCTAGTTTGTACTGCGGTTTTCTTGTACAGATTCTGCTCTAGTTTGTAGTGCGGTTTTCTTGTACTGATTCTGCTCTAGTTTGTAGTTCGGTTTTCTTGTACTGATTCTGCTCTAGTTTGTAGTGCGGTTTTCTTGTACTGATTCTGCTCTAGTTTGTAGTGCGGTTTTCTTGCACTGATTCTGCTCTAGTTTGTAGTGCGGTTTTCTTGCACTGATTCTGCTCTAGTTTGTAGTGCGGGTTTCTTGTACTGATTCTGCTCTAGTTTGTAGTGCGGCTTTCTTGTACTGATTCTGCTCTAGTTTGTAGTGTGGTTTTCTTGTACTGATTCTGCTCTAGTTTGTAGCGCGGTTTTCTTGTACTGATTCTGCTCTAGTTTGTAGTGCGGTTTTCTTGTAGATTCTGCTCTAGTTTGTAGTGCGGTTTTCTTGCACTGATTCTGCTCTAGTTTGTAGTGCGGTTTTCTTGTACTGATTCTGCTCTAGTTTGTAGTGCGGTTTTCTTGTACTGATTCTGCTCTAGTTTGTAGTGCGGTTTTCTTGTAGATTCTGCTCTAGTTTGTAGTGCGGTTTTCTTGCACTGATTCTGCTCTAGTTT
>NW_026943818.1:40461713-40584213 GCF_035594765.1 Anolis carolinensis | reverse complement strand
CCCATTTTGTGATATATTTATCATGTTTCTCTCCCAAGTCATCTCTATGGCTGGACGGCCATCTGTCGGGAGGGCTCGGGTGGGGTCTTCCCATTTTGTGATATATTTATCATGTTTCTCTCCCAAGTCATCTCTATGGCTGGACGGCCATCTGTCGGGAGGGCTCGGGTGGGGTCTTCCCATTTTGTGATATATTTATCATGTTTCTCTCCCAAGTCATCTCTATGGCTGGACGGCCATCTGTCGGGAGGGCTCGGGTGGGGTCTTCCCATTTTGTGATATATTTATCATGTTTCTCTCCTAAGTCATCTCTATGGCTGGACGGCCATCTGTCGGGAGGGCTCGGGTGGGGTCTTCCCATTTTGTGATATATTTATCATGTTTCTCTCCCAAGTCATCTCTATGGCTGGACGGCCATCTGTCGGGAGGGCTCGGGTGGGGTCTTCCCATTTTGTGATATATTTATCATGTTTCTCTCCCAAGTCATCTCTATGGCTGGACGGCCATCTGTCGGGAGGGCTCGGGTGGGGTCTTCCCATTTTGTGATATATTTATCATGTTTCTCTCCCAAGTCATCTCTATGGCTGGACGGCCATCTGTCGGGAGGGCTCGGGTGGGGTCTTCCCATTTTGTGATATATTTATCATGTTTCTCTCCCAAGTCATCTCTATGGCTGGACGGCCATCTGTCGGGAGGGCTCGGGTGGGGTCTTCCCATTTTGTGATATATTTATCATGTTTCTCTCCCAAGTCATCTCTATGGCTGGACGGCCATCTGTCGGGAGGGCTCGGGTGGGGTCTTCCCATTTTGTGATATATTTATCATGTTTCTCTCCCAAGTCATCTCTATGGCTGGACGGCCATCTGTCGGGAGGGCTCGGGTGGGGTCTTCCCATTTTGTGATATATTTATCATGTTTCTCTCCCAAGTCATCTCTATGGCTGGACGGCCATCTGTCGGGAGGGCTCGGGTGGGGTCTTCCCATTTTGTGATATATTTATCATGTTTCTCTCCCAAGTCATCTCTATGGCTGGACGGCCATCTGTCGGGAGGGCTCGGGTGGGGTCTCCTTGCCTGGCTCTAGGGTTTCTGAGCATGCCCAGAGTGCTCTGGGCTTCCGACTACTGACCGCCTATTTATTTATATATATTTATATCGCCCTCCCCACTTGTGCCTCGGTCCGGCGGCCCCGATCCTCGGGCAAAACTGTGATTCCCAAAACAATAAAGGCCACTTGTGTTTGCTTTTGCTTCCTTTCTCCTTTTTATGGGGGGCCTAGATGTCCATCTTCCAGGAGGGATCGGATTTATATCCCACCCCGTAAGGGGCTTACAAGTTATATATGTACATACAATATTATATTATTAGCCTAACACAATATAAGCGTTGTATATTACTATATTGTACTAGACCACTATACTG
The DNA here is from genome assembly GCF_035594765.1 of Anolis carolinensis. Taxonomy (NCBI): domain Eukaryota; kingdom Metazoa; phylum Chordata; class Lepidosauria; order Squamata; family Anolidae; genus Anolis; species Anolis carolinensis. The sequence goes on along the minus strand of NW_026943818.1, from coordinate 40,582,792 downwards.
CAATATCATTAGGAATATTACTTGTAATATATAATATACAAGTATAATAGCGTATTATTATTATATTGTGTTACATTATTAAGTGAGACTCTACTGTATTATTATTATTGAGACTCTACTGTATTATTATTATTATTATTATTATTATTATTATTGAGACTCTACTGTATTATTATTATTATTATTATTGAGACTCTACTGTATTATTATTATTATTATTGAGAGACTACTTTATTATTATTATTATTATTATTATTCTCATTGAGACTCTACTGTATTATTATTATTGAGACTACTGTATTATTATTGTTATTATTATAATTATTATTATTGAGACTACTGTATTATTATTATTGAGACTCTACTGTATTATTATTATTATTATTATTGAGACTACTGTATTATTATTCTTGAGATTCTACTGTATTATTATTATTATTGAGACTCTACTGTATTATTATTATTATTGAGACTACTGTATTATTATTATTATTATTATTATTGAGACTACTGTATTATTATTATTATTATTGAGACTCTACTGTATTATTATTATTATTGAGACTACTGTATTATTATTATTATTATTATTAAGACTACTGTATTATTATTATTATTGAGACTACTGTATTGTTATTATTATTATTATTATTATTGAGACTCTACTGTATTATAATAATAATAATTATTATTATTATTATTATTAAGTGAAACTCTGCTGTACATCTAAACCTCCCTTGCTTTAGTTTATCCATACCTCACAACCTCTGAGGATGCCTTGCCATAGATGTGGGCGGAACGTCAGGAGAGAATGCTCCTGGTAGTTTCCAATATATTCCTCACAACCTCTGGGGATGCCTTGCCATAGATGTGGGCGAAACGTCAGGAGAGAATGCTTCTGGTAGTTTCCAATATATTCCTCACAACCTCTGGGGATGCCTTGCCATAGATGTGGGCGGAACGTCAGGAGAGAATGCTCCTGGTAGTTTCCAATATATTCCTCACAACCTCTGAGGATGCCTTGCCATAAATGTGGGCGGAACGTCAGGAGAGAATGCTTCCGGTAGTTTCCAATATATTCCTCACAACCTCTGGGGATGCCTTGCCACAGATGTGGGCGAAACGTCAGGAGAGAATGCTCCTGGTAGTTTCCAATATATTCCTCCCGTCAGGAGAAAATGTCAGGAGAAACGTCAGGAGAAAATGCTTCTGGAACACGGAGATCTATTCCTCACAACCTCTGAGGATGCCTTGCCACAGATGTGGGCGAAGCGTCAGGAGAGAATGCTTCTGGGACATGGAGATCTATTCCTCACAACCTCTGAGGATGCCTTGCCACAGATGTGGGCGGAACGTCAGGAGAGAATGCTCCTGGTAGTTTCCAATATATTCCTCCCGTCAGGAGAAAATGTCAGGAGAAACGTCAGGAGAAAATGCTTCTGGGACATGGAGATCTATTCCTCACAACCTCTGAGGATGCCTTGCCACAGATGTGGGCGAAACGTCAGGAGAGAATGCTTCTGGTACTTTCCAATATATTCCTCACAACCTCTGAGGATGCCTTGCCACAGATGTGGGCGGAACGTCAGGAGAGAATGCTTCTGGAACCTTAACCAGACAGCCCGGAAGACAGACAACAACCCACACGGAACTCGGCTGGGTCGCGAGCAGAGCGGCGCCCTTCACTTCCGGGTCCGCTCTGCGCCGCAACTCTATGCCTCGCCCCGCCCGTCCCGCGCTTTGTTTCGGCCGCCGCACGCACTTCCGGTCCGTCTCCGTTTCCCCTCCGGGCGTGGCGCTGCTTCCCGAGGCGCGAAGGTTCCGCCTTGGCCCCACCTCTCTTCCTTCCCTCAGTGACGCAAAAGGCGGAGGAAGGAAGGAGGCGGCGGAGCGCCGAACATGGCGGCGGGGGGCGGCGGCCGGGGAGGAGCAGGCCCGCGCTTGGCCGGCAGCCGGGCGGCCTCGGCCGGGGGCCCCGCGGGGGAGAAGCTTCCTGTCCACGTAAGTGTCGTGAGGGGGTGGGAATGTGAGGAAAGGCCGCTCCCAGGCCTAGCTTTTGGGGACGGGCCTGTCAATCTTCCCTTCAGGGGTCTTGGACTGCAACTCCCACCATTCCTCACCGCCTCAGGCCCCTTCCTTTTCCCCCTCAGCCGCTTAAGCGGCTGAGGGGGAAAAGGAAGGGGCCTGAGGCGGTGAGGAATGGTGGGAGTTGCAGTCCAAGACCCCTGAAGGCAGGCCAGGCCCAAGTTTGGCCCACCAAGACTTTCCAAGCAAAGCTTCTCTTTGTCGTGTTGTCGAAGGCTTTCATGGTCCGGGATCACAGGGTTGTTAATATACAATTAATATTGTATTATTAGTACAGTATTATATTGAATTACAAAATAATATTATTAATATTATCTATATATATAAAAGAGTGATGGCATCACAGCGACCCACAAAACAACAAAACTACAGGCCCCCCAACCTCGAAATTTGACAACACAACCCATCATCCACGCCTCTAGGTTGATACAACAAAAAGAAAAGAAAAATAAAGACCTAATTAGAGAGAGAGGGATAATTGCTTTTATCCAATTGCTGCCTAGCAACCCACTCAGCCCAGTGTTAATAAAAGAATAAAAAATAAAATAAATACAAATATTACAATAAAAAATAATAAAAAAACACTAAAAATTAATACAATCAAATACTATAACAAAATAACTAAAAACAATACAAAATAATAAAATATAATAAATAAAAAAGATAAGCTACAATAAAATTAATTAAAAAAATACAAATAACATCAAATAAAAATTCCACAACAACTTTTAACCAATACCACCACCACTTTGCCACAGCAACGCGTGGCCGAGCACAGCTAGTATGCATATACAATATGTTATATATATAAAAGAGTGATGGCATCAGGGCAGCGGACAAAACAACAAAACTCCAGGCCCCGCCAACCTCGAAATTTGACAACACAACCCATCATCCACGCCTCTAGGTTGATACAACAAAAAGGAAAAGAAAAATAAAGTCCTATATCTATAAAAGTCTATATCTATAAAAGGGTAATGGCGTTTCGGCCTCGGACAAAACAACAAAACTACACATCCCAAAAACACTAAACTTGGCAGCACAACCCCTCATCCATGCCTCTACGTTCATACAACAGAAAGAAAAGAAAAATAAAGTCCTAATTAGAGGGAGAGAAATAATAATTTTGATCCAATTGCTGCCAGTTAGAAGGCTAAGCTCCACCCACTTGGTCTCCTAGCGACCTACTCAGCCCAGGGGACAGGCACAGTTAGGCCTCACTTAGGCCTCTTCCACAGATTATCTGATTTTAACTGGATTATATGGCAATGTAGACTCAAGGCCCTTCCACACAGCTATAAGATTTAGAATCTTATATTATCTGCTTTGAACTGGATTATCTTGACTCCACACTGCCAGATAATCCACTTCAGTGTGCATACTAAACATAAAGACAACCATACAACAGACATTCAATACCACCACTACCTCAACAATTTCTCACCAACACCACCAGACAACAACACAGCAACGCGTGGCCGGGCACAGCTAGTATTATATATTATTGTAAATTATATTGCATATATGTGTATATATTTATTTATTTACATCATTTCTACCCCGCCCATCTCACCCGAAGGGACTCAGGGCGGCTTACAACAACCGGCAAAATTCAATGCCAAACAGATCAATAAAACAGCAACACATTTAAAACCATTAACAACTATTCATAAAATACAACACATAAAATACATTAGTCAGCTAAAACATATAGTTACTTAAAACCACTTTTCCACGGAACCATTGCACTTAAACCTAAGTTCAGACCATGTCAATATATATATAAGTCTCACTTATCCAAGCCTCGCTTATCCAAGCTTGTGGATAATCCAAGCCATTTTTGTGGTCAATGTTTTCAATACATCGTGATATTTTGGTGCTAAATTCGTAAATACAGTCATTACTACTTAGCATTACTTTGTATTGAACTACTTTTTCTGCCAAATTTGTTGTATAACCTGATGTTTTGGTGCTTAATTTGTCAAATCATAACCTAATTTGATGTTTAATAGGCTTTTCCGTAATCCCTCATTATTATCCAACATATTCGCTTATCCAACATTCTGCCGGCCCGTTTATGTTGGATAAGTGAGACTCTACTGTATTAGCACATTATTATTATTATTATTAATTATTATTATTTACTTCTCACCCCTGGGGGGACTCAAAGCAGTTTACAACATAATGGCAAAATGCCAACCATACATTAGAAAACATAACAGACTGATCACATCATCTTCTTCTATATATATAAAAGAGTGATGGCATCACGGCGACCCACAAAACAACAAAACTACAGGCCCCCCAACCTTGAAATTTGACAACACAACCCATCATCCACGCCTCTAGGTTGATACAACAAAAAGAAAAGAAAAATAAAGTCCTAATTAGAGGGAGAGGAATCATTGTTTTTATCCAATTGCTGCCAGTTACAAGGCTAAGTTCCACCCACTTGTTCTCCTAGCAACCTACTCAGCCTAGGGCACACGCACAAGAGTTTGGAGAGACCCCTAAGGGCCATCCAGCCCAACCCTTTCTACTATGCAGCAGGACACAATCCAAGCATTCACAACACATGGACAACGTATAAATACTATACAATACGACACAGGGACATAGACCCCCCTCTACCCTCACCACTTTCACAGGACACAAACAACCACATGCATACTAAACATAAAGACAACCATACAACAGACATTCAATACCACCACTATCTCAACAAGTTCTGACCAACACCACCAGACAATGCCACAGCAACGCGTGGCCGGGCACAGCTAGTTGTAATATATAGCTGTATTCAATAAATCAAAAACTAGGCACTACCATTATTTCCATGTACAACAACCTATGGTACCTCTTGCAATTTCCACGCTGATTTCTCTCTATTCTAGTTTCAAGGTAGTCATGAATAATGAATAATATAATCATCTATATCTATAAAAGGGTAATGGCGTTTCGGCCTCGGACAAAACAACAAAACTACACATCCCAAAAACACTAAACTTGGCAGCACAACCCCTCATCCATGCCTCTACGTTCATACAACAGAAAGAAAAGAAAAATAAAGTCCTAATTAGAGGGAGAGAAATAATTGTTTTTATCCCATTGCTGCCAGTTTGAAGGCTAAGCTCCGCCCACTTGGTCTCCTAGCAACCCACTCGGCCCAGGGGACACTTATCCAAGCCTCGCTTATCGAAGCCTCTGGATTATCCAAGCCATTTTTGTAGTCAATGTTTTCAATACATTGTGATATTTTGGTGCTAAATTCGTAAATACAGTAATTACTACATAGCATTACCGCGCATTGAACTACTTTTTCTGTCAAATTTGTTGTAAAACATGATGTTTTGGTGCTTAATTTGTAAAATCATAACCTAATTTGATGTTTAATAGGCTTTTCCTTAATCCCTCCTTATTATCCAACATATTCGCTTATCCAACATTCTGTCGGCCCGTTTACGTTGGATAAGTGAGACTCTACTGTAATGGCAAAATGCCAACCATACATTAGAAAACATAACAGACTGATCACATAATAATAAAGCAGTTTACAACATACAGTAGAGTCTCACTTATCCAACACTCGCTTATCCAACGTTCTGGATTATCCAACGCATTTTTGTAGTCAATGTTTTCAATACATCATAATATTTTGGTGCTAAATTCGTAAATACAGTAAATACTACATAGCATTACCGCGCATTGAACTACTTTTTCTGTCAAATTTGTTGTAAAACATGATGTTTTGGTGCTTAATTTGTAAAATCATAACCTAATTTGATGTTTAATAGGCATTTCCTTAATCCCTCCTTATTATCCAAGATATTCGCTTATCCAAGCTTCTGCCGGCCCGTTTAGCTTGGATAAGTGAGACTCTACTGTATATTGTTGAAGACTTTCATGGCCAGAATCACCATGCTTGTGTGTGCTTTCCGGGCTGTCTGGCCATGTTCCAGAAGCATTCTCTCCTGACGCTTTGCCCACATCTATGTCAGGCATCCTCAGAGGTTGTGAGGAATAGATCTCCATGTCCCAGAAGCATTCTCTCCTGACGCTTTGCCCACATCTATGTCAGGCATCCTCAGAGGTTGTGAGGAATAGATCTCCATGTCCCAGAAGCATTCTCTCCTGACGCTTTGCCCACATCTATGTCAGGCATCCTCAGAGGTTGTGAGGAATAGATCTCCATGTCCCAGAAGCATTCTCTCCTGACGCTTTGCCCACATCTATGTCAGGCATCCTCAGAGGTTGTGAGGAATAGATCTCCATGTCCCAGAAGCATTCTCTCCTGACGCTTTGCCCACATCTATGTCAGGCATCCTCAGAGGTTGTGAGGAATAGATCTCCATGTCCCAGAAGCATTCTCTCCTGACGCTTTGCCCACATCTATGTCAGGCATCCTCAGAGGTTGTGAGGCATGGAGAAAGTAGGCAAGGAAGGTAAATATATATCTGTGGAGAGTCCAGGGTGTGACAAGAGCCCTTTGTCAGTTGGAAGCCAGTTAATGTTTCAGTTAATCACCCTAATTAGCATTGGAAAGGTTTGTCTCTTGCCTGGGGGGCATCCTTTGTTCAGAGTCATTAGCCGTCCCAAATAAAATACATACAAGACACACGACAACATCCAATACAAATGCTTTTACAATAATATAGTTAAACAAAATATAATGGCAGTAGCATAATAAAACAGAGTATAATAACAGTACAGAATTTAAAGGAGGGTGAGTTGGGCCAAAGTGTGAAGCGTGGAAATACAGTAGAGTCTCACTTATCCAACACTCGCTTATCCAACGTTCTGGATTATCCAACGCATTTTTGTAGTCAATGTTTTCAATGTATCATGATATTTTGGTGCTAAATTTGTAAATACAGTAATTACTACATAGCATTAATGTGTAATGAACTACCTTTTCTGTCAAATTTGTTGTATAACATGATGTTTTGGTGCTTAATTTGTAAAATTATAACTTATTTTGATGTTTAATAGGCTTTTTCTTAATCTCTCCTTATTATCCAACATATTCGCTTATCCAACATTCTGCCGGCCCATTTATGTTGGATAAGTGAGACTCTACTGTAATAATAATAATAATAATAATAATAATAATAATTATTATTATTATTATCTTATTTTTACCCCTCCCCATCTCCCCGAAGGGATCGGGGCGGCTTACATGGGGCCAAGCCCGAACATCAACAATATAAAAACAATGCAATAAAACAAATGAATCAACAACAATAAAAACAATAAAACGGGTAATAAAATCACATATAAATATAATGATAAAACCTGTGGGTGAGGTAGATGATTTATTTATTTACACTATTGATATTCCGCCCTTCCTTCTCACTCAGGGCGGATCACAATGCACATCGACATGGCAAACATTCAATGCCATTATTAGACATACAACATAGATAGACAGACATAGAGGCAATTTAACATTTTCCAGCTTCCGGTTTCATGAGGGTATGTTCGATTCCGGCCACAGGGGAGCTGTTGCTTCATCGTTCACTATGACACCAAGTTCTTGATGGAGTACTTCCTCGTTCCTTTCTGCACACTGCTGGCAGTTTTTACGGTATCGTAAATTAAGTTAAATTAGCCTCCCCCCATTAAGTAGTACCGTGTTTCCCCGAAAATAAGACAGTGTCTTATATTATTTTTTACTCCCAAAGATGTGCTAGGTCTTATTTTCAGGGGATGTCTTATTTTTCCATGAAGAAGAATTCACATTTATTGTTGAACAAAAAATGAACAATGTGTTGTCGAAGGCTTTCATGGCCGGGATCACAGGGTTGTTGTATGTCTTTCGGGCTGTGTGGCCATGTTCCAGAAGCATTCTCTCCTGACGTTTCGCCCACATCTATGGCAGGCATCCATAGGATGCCTGCCATAGATGTGGGCGAAACGTCAGGAGAGAATGCTTCTGGAACATGGCCACACAGCCCGAAAGACATACAACAACCCAAAAAATGAACATTTATTCTATACTGTACAGTAGTTGTCATCACAAACCAACATAGCCAAACCAGACAAACTGTGACTTCTGTCAAGAATTTCTTAATACAGTAGAGTCTCACTTATCCAACATAAACGGGCCGGCAGAACGTTGGATAAGCGAATATGTTGGATAATAAGGAGAGATTAAGGAGAAGCCTATTAAACATCAAATTAGGTTATGATTTTACAAATTAAGCACCAAAACCTCATGTTATACAACAAATTTGACAGAAAACGTAGTTCAATATGCAGTAATGCTACGTAGTAATTACTGTATTTACGAATTTAGCACCAAAATATCACGATTTATTGAAAACATTGACTACAAAAATGCATTGGATAATCCAGAACATTGGATAAGCGAATGTTGGATAAGTGAGACTCTCCTGTACTATCATTATTTCCATATACAACTGGCATATACATTTACCAATCCTGCATGCTCTGGTGTTTTGTTTGGTGGGCGCCGGGCATGCTTCCAAACAAAAACTTTGCTAGGTCTTACTTTCGGGGGAGGCCTTATATTTAGCAATTCAGCAAAACCTCTACTAGGTCTTATTTTTGGGGGATGTCTTATTTTAGGGGAAACAGGGTACCTAGAATTTTCTACTCCACAGATGCAACTGTTTTTAGAGCTGCTTAGGTGGGCAGCGAGCTAGGGTATTAACAATCGGGAGCTCAATCCAACCCAGAGTTTTGATCCCATGACCTCACGGTCAGCAGCAAACAGAAGAGAGGGGCACCTTGGCTTAGTACGTGGAGGGAGGCGCCCACAAGGCCCATAACAGGAACCCGACTTTCTGTCATGATCTCCGATCTTTGGCATCTCTGGACACAGAGCCAGCGCTGACAAAGAACAGATGCCAACCATAAAAACGGGCCAGCCGTAAAACCTCAATTTCCCTCTGGTATGTGAGAGCCCCTATATAAACGGGCTACAGAGAATATTCTGGTATTCTGAACAATAAAACCTGTTGGAATCTACCAGCATGTGTCTTGGACGGGCCAGCCATAAAACCTCATTTACCCTCTGGTATGTGAGAGCCACTATATAAATGGGCTACAGAGAATATTCTGGTATTCTGAACAATAAAACCTGTTGGAATCTACCAGCATGTGTCTTGGACGGGCCAGCAATAAAACCTCATTTACCCTCTTGTATGTGAGAGCCCCTATATAAATGGGCCACAGAGAATATTCTGGTATTCTGTACAATAAAGACCTGTTGGAATCTACCAGCGTGTGTCTTGGACGGGCCAGCAATAAAACCTCATTTACCCTCTTGTATGTGAGAGCCCCTATATAAATGGGCCACAGAGAATATTCTGGTATTCTGAACAATAAAACCTGTTGGAATCTACCAGCATGTGTCTTGGACGGGCCAGCAATAAAACCTCATTTACCCTCTGGTATGTGAGAGCCCCTATATAAATGGGCCACAGAGAATATTCTGGTATTCTGTACAATAAAGACCTGTTGGAATCTACCAGCGTGTGTCTTGGACGGGCCAGCCATAAAACCTCAGTTACCCTCTGGTATGTGAGAGCCCCTATATAAATGGGCCACAGAGAATATTCTGGTATTCTGTACAATAAAACCTGTTGGAATCTACTCTGCGTGTGTCTTGGACGGGCCAGCCATAAAACCTCAATTACCCTTTGGTATGTGAGAGCCCCTATATAAATGGGCCACAGAGAATATTCTGGCATTCTGTACAATAAAGACCTGTTGGAATCTACCAGCGTGTGTCTTGGACGGGCCAGCCATAAAACCTCAATTACCCTTTGGTATGTGAGAGCCCCTATATAAATGGGCCAAAGAGAAGATTCTTGTAACACTTTCCCAGGGCTGTGCAGTCAAAGGCTTTCATGGCCGGAATAACTGGGTTGCTGTGAGCCTTTCGGGTTGTCTGACCGTGTTCCAGAAGCTCCCCGGTGTTTGTGCCTCTTTCCCAGTGTCGTTCCTCCCCAATAACAATCCTCTCTGCTCTCTCTTCTAGGTGGAGGATGCCCTCTCCTACCTGGACCAGGTGAAGATCCGTTTTGGCAGCGACCCGGCCACCTACAACGGCTTCTTGGAGATCATGAAGGAGTTCAAGAGCCAGAGGTAAGGCCAGCGTGGCTGGGACCGTCGGGAGACTCTCAGCCCCACGGCGAGGACGGACGTCGCCGTGGGGCTTCTTCTCTTGTGGGGCAAGGACTGTCATTTGGTTCTTAACATCAAAAAGACCCAAGGAGCTGATACTTCCACTCTATATTAGAAAACTCTTTTCCCCGGGCTAGATTCGAGCAACTCGACATTAAGTCTAAGCTAGGTAGACGCCAGAATATCCCCTATACGAAGAGAACCCGTGGGTGCCGTGAGGTTGTTGCAGAAGTGGAGGACTCAGAACATATAAATTTTTTATATAATTCATTTTTTATTAAAAGAGAGGAAAAAGTAGTATTAAAAAAAACAAAATACAAAAAATAAATATGTAATTGCACTCACAAATATTTTTCAAAACAATAAAAGTGGGGGAACATAAATGATAAAGAAAAGTAGGAAAATTGAAAGAAGAGAAGAAGCGGAAAAAACAAACAAAAAACATACACAGACACACTTTTGTCGATTTCCGATCTCTTCCATAGAAGTTTAGAATTAAGTTCCATATACTTTTGAAGAAATATACATTTCTTTTCTTTCATAGAAAATTACCTCCCTATTACTAAAATTGTTTTTTTTTTTTTTGTATTTGGGAATCAACTTTTTCTTTTTCTCTTATTTTAAGTATTTTTTCAAAAGGGTCCAATCAGCTGATTTTTTTTGGTATACTTTGATTTCTTTTAAGGCATTGTGTTAGTTTGTCCATATTCATAATATCTAATATTTTCAGTTTCCAATCCTCCATCTGGGGAACTTCTTTCAATTTCCAATTTTTTTGCATAAATTATTCTAGCCGCTGTCACCAAGTAATTGAAGAAATAAATTCAGGAAATAATAGGATTGAAATTTCAAATGAGACCAGAATACTTTCTTTTAGGAATGCCAGATTTTGAAATGGACATAAGCAAAGACATACTATTCAATTACTTGGTGACAGAACATTTTTTCTTAAAATGCCCCGATTACAACAGGATTCGATCTTTCTATTTAGAGCCTTTGCTGGAGAACCATCCTCATCTAGAGAATAAGGAGAAACTGTATATCCTTCTACAGGGTTCAGATAAAAACTCTATTTTAAAACTGACCCTTTTTACGCAAAAAGCGCTGGCCATCCGCAAGAAGATGGAAGCGGACAGGTGTGATATTAATGCCAATAACAAAATCCAAATTTAAAATTTACTATGGACATGCCACTAGTTTTACTAAGTCTAAGCTAGGTAGACGTCAGAATATCCCCTATACGAAGAGAACCTGTGGGTGCCGTGAGGTTGTTGCAGAAGTGGAGGACTCAGAACACTTTTTCTTAAAATGCCCCGATTACAACAGGATTCGATCTTTCTATTTAGACCCTCCGTTGGAGAACCATCCTCATCTAGAGAATAAAGAGAAACTGCACATCCTTCTACAGGGTTCAGATAAAAACTCTATTTGAAAACTGACCCTTTTTACGCAAAAAGCGCTGGCCATCTGCGAGAAGATGGAAGCGGACAGGTGTGATATTAATGCCAATAACAAAATCCAAATTTAAAATTTACTATGGACATGCCACTTGTTTTACTAAGTCTAAGCTAGGTAGACGTCAGAATATCCCCTATACGAAGAGAACCTGTGGGTGCCGTGAGGTTGTTGCAGAAGTGGAGGACTCAGAACACTTTTTCTTAAAATGCCCCGATTACAACAGGATTCGATCTTTCTATTTAGACCCTCCGTTGGAGAACCATCCTCATCTAGAGAATAAGGAGAAACTGTATATCCTTCTAGAGGGTTCAGATAAAAACTCTATTTTAAAACTGACCCTTTTTACGCAAAAAGCGCTGGCCATCCGCAAGAAGATGGAAGCGGACAGGTGTGATATTAATGCCAATAACAAAATCCAAATTTAAAATTTACTATGGACATGCCACTAGTTTTACTAAGTCTAAGCTAGGTAGACATCAGAATATCCCCTATACGAAGAGAACCTGTGGGTGCCGTGAGGTTGTTGCAGAAGTGGAGGACTCAGAACACTTTTTCTTAAAATGCCCCGATTACAACAGGATTCGATCTTTCTATTTAGACCCTCCTTTGGAGAACCATCCTCATCTAGAGAATAAAGAGAAACTGCACATCCTTCTACAGGGTTCAGATAAAAACTCTATTTGAAAACTGACCTTTTTTACGCAAAAAGCGCTGGCCATCCGCGAGAAGATGGAAGCGGACAGCTGTGATATTAATGCCAATAACAAAATCCAAATTTAAAATTTACTATGGACAAGTCACTAGTTTTACTTACCCTTGCCCCCGCTTAAATCTTACCTTAAGGGAATAATTAATTTCTCCTTAAGGGAGAAAAACAGGATGAAATGATCTGGTTATATATATTTTTTGTTTTCAGTTTTACCAATTTACATCTGTTTATATTTTATAGCATAAAATAAACTTCTAAGTCTTATAGTGATGAATCAGATACCAAACTTTTGTGACTACAAGATACTTGTGTTAGTTTGCAATGTGCATTTTAAGAACACCATTGTTTGTGTCAAAATTGAAAGGCAACCGGACACCTAATAGAACAACAACAACTCTTTATTGATTAGTCAGTTTTGACCAGATCAAAACATGTAAAACATACAAAACATACACCCTTACCCATACATACAGTAAAATCATGTAAAACAGTACAACCATGTAAAAACAAGGCATCCTGGCCTACTAGCCTACCAACCCACTCCTTGGAAGTTGTGCAAGTACAGAATAAAAAGATTAAAATTAAAATTAATTGTTCCCTTAAGGAATCCTTCTCATTGCAGAAGTCCCACAAATAGGCTGTCATTGATAGGCACATGTTAGAAAGTTTGATCTGATGCATGCAGGATAGTAAGTTATGATTTTGGATGATGTGATTTTTATGTTTATATTCGGTGTATTAATTCTATGTCTTAATGTCTAAATGTTGCTTATGTCTTATGTTTTAATGGTCTCAATGTTTTTAACTCATAATTATATGTTTATTGTTTAGATATTATGATTTGGTTTTTACATGCATGTTTGCCATTGAATTTTGCCATTATTATGATGTAAACCACTTTGAGTCCCCCCAGGGGTGAGAAAAGCGGTATATAAATATAGTAAATAATAATAATAATAATAATAATAATAATAATAATAATAATAAACATCCAAGAATTCTCACAAAATTTCACATTTGATGTACATGGATGACCTGAAGCTATATGGGAAAACGGAAACTGAAATCCAATCTCTGACCAACACTGTCCGAATTTTTAGCACTGATATCAGCATGGAGTTTGGTCTGGACAAATGTTCGACAGTGGCATTGAAGAAGGGAAAAATCATTGAAAGTGAGGGCATAAATATGCCCAATGGCCAAACAATAAGGTGTCACCAGACAGAGGCCTATAAATATCTGGGCATATTACAGCTGGACAACATCAAGCATGAACATGTGAAAACTGTGGTCAGCAAAGAATACACACAAAGGGTCAGAAAAATTCTCAAAAGCAAGCTCAATGGAGGCAACACCATCAAGGCCATAAACACCTGGGCCATACCTGTCATAAGATATACTGCTGGCATTATAAATTGGACACAGGTGGAACTGGACAATTTGGACAGAAAAACAAGAAAACTCATGACCATTCCTCATTCACTGCACCCTCGCAGTGATGTTGACCGGCTAGATCTGCCTAGAAGATCAGGGGGCAGAGGACTCTTACAAGTCAAACAAGCAGTGAAAGAAGAAGAACATGCCCTGGCAGAAGATGTCAAGCAAAGTGAAGAACCTGCTTTGATTGAAGACAAAAATCAGAAACTCCTCAAAGCACAGCAGACAAAGAAGCAGTACAAGAAAACCGCACTACAAACTAGAGCTGACAGCTGGCACAACAAAACACTGCATGGAAAGTTCCTTGACAAAATTGAAGGAAAAGCTGATAAGGAGAAGACCTGGCTCTGGCTCACGAATGGGACCCTGAAGAAGGAGACAGAAGGCCTGATCCTTGCAGCCCAGGAGCAAGACATCAGGACAAAGGCCATTCAGGCCAAGATCGAAAAATCAGCTGATGACCCAAAGTGCAGACTGTGCAAGGAAACCGATGAAACCATGAATCATATCCTCAGCTGCTGTAAGAAAATTGCACAGACAGACTACAAACAGAGGCACAACTATGTGGCCCAAATGATTCATTGGAACCTATGCCTCAAGTCCCACCTCCCAGCAGCAAAGAACTGGTGGGATCACAAACCTGCAAAGGTTGTGGAAAATGAACACACAAAGATACTGTGGGACTTCTGAATCCAGACTGACAAAGTTCTGGAACACAACACACCAGACATCACAGTTGTGGAAAAGAAAAAGGTTTGGATCACTGATGTTGCCATCCCAGGTGACAGTCGCATAGATGAAAAACAACAGGAAAAACTCAGCCGCTCTCAGGACCTCAAGATTGAACTTCAAAGACTCTGGCAGAAACCAGTGCAGGTGGTCCCGGTGGTGATGGCACACCAAAAGATCTCAGCCGGCATTTGGAAACAATAGACATTGACAAAATTACGATCTGCCAACTGCAAAAGGCCACCTTACTGGGATCTGCAGCATCATCCGAAAATACATCACACAGTCCTAGACACTTGGGAAGTGTTCGACTTGTGGTTTTGTGAAACGAAATCCAGCATATCTATCTTGTTTGCTGTGTCATACAACGTCGTTGTGTCAATAATAATAATAATAATAATAATAATAATAATAATAATAACAATTAATTTTAATCTTTTTATTCTGTATTTGCACAACTACCTAGGAGTAGGTTGGTAGGCTAGTAGGCTGGGATGCTTTGTATCTATACATGGTTTTACATGGATGATGTGTATGTATAGGTAAGTGTAAGTTTTGTATGTTTCACATGTTTCAATATGGTCAAAATTGACTAATCAATAAAGAGTTGTTGTTGATAGTAAATGACAGAAAGAATGCGTCATTACGGGGTTGTGCCATCGCGATCAGAATGTGGAAGGATGGGTGCTTTGCTTTGTTTTGTAATTTGTACATACATAATGTGCATTTGGGATAATGATAATAATAATAATAATAATAATAATAATAATAATAATAATAATAATAATTATTATTATTATTATTATTAAAGTGCAGACTGTGCAAGGAAACCGATGAAACCATTGATCATATCTTCAGCTGCTGTAAGAAAATTGCACAGACAGACTACAAACAGAGGCACAACTATGTGGCCCAAATGATTCATTGGAACTTATGCCTCAAGTATCACCTCCCTGCAGTTAAGAACGGGTGGGATCACAAACCTGCAAAGGTTGTGGAAAATGAACACGCAAAGATACTGTGGGACTTCCGAATCCAGACTGACAAAGTTCTGGAACACAACACACCAGACATCACAGTTGTGGAAAAGAACAAGGTTTGGATCATTGATGTTGCCATCCCAGGTGAAAAACAACAGGAAAAACTCAGCCGCTATCAGGACCTCAAGATTGAACTTCAAAGACTCTGGCAGAAACCAGTGCAGGTGGTCCCAGTGGTGATGGGCACACTGGGTGCCGTGCCAAAAGATCTCAGCCGGCATTTGGAAACAATAGACATTGACAAAATCACGATCTGCCAACTGCAAAAGGCCACCTTACTGGGATCTGCACGCATCATCCGAAAATACATCACACAGTCCTAGACACTTGGGAAGTGTTCGACTTGTGATTTTGTGAAACGAAACCCAGCATATCTATCTTGTTTGCTGTGTCATACAACGTCGTTGTGTCAATAATAATAATAATAATAATAATACTTTATTTATACCCCACCACCATCTCCCCATGGGGACTCAGGGCGGCTTTGAGGGCGTTGTATGCTGTACAACGACAATGCAGTTACTCTGTTCTATTTGGAGTTTGTCCAGCTTTTTGAGAGCCTCCCCCCTGGGTTCTCTCTCGCCCTCCGCAGCATTGACACCCCGGGCGTCATCCGCCGTGTCTCGCAGCTCTTCCACGAACACCCCGACCTCATCATCGGCTTCAACGCCTTCCTGCCGCTGGGCTACCGCATCGAGATCCCAAAGAACGGGAAGCTGAGCATTCAGGCGCCACTGGCTGCTCAGGTATTGAGTAAAGGCAGCCTTGCCAAGGGTCCGCCACCGTCCTTACACCTGGGCTTTGCAGGCCGGGATGTGGAAATGTTGATGGACGATGGGTGTTTGTTTCCTGTGTGGATGGCCCAGCGGCCTTGGCCAAACCCGGCTCCTTTGCTTCCCGGCAGGTGTCCCTCGACCCGGTCCACGGCCCGCTCTCCGGCAGCGGCCTGGTGCTCCATTACTGCCCGGAGAACGCCCACAACCACGGGGACGGGCCCGAGGACCTCCGCCACCAGCACCACCACCATGCGCACCCCCCGCCGCCCCCGACCCCGCACTACAAGGAGGACCGGCTGCAGGTCCCGCTGGAGTCGGACTCGGTGGAGTTCAACAACGCCATCAGGTTGGTCTATTTTGGGGAAGAAGGGGTCAAGAAGGCGTAGACATTTGTCAATACAGTTTTGTGGCTGTGCCGTCGAAAGAGGCATGGACATGACATCTTTCCCCAGGGGATTGCTTCTTGCCCTCCTTTAGGGAAACTGGAACTCCCAAGGACCAAAACACTGTAGATAACTCAAAACTGGTTTTATTGTTCACAAAAGGTTATCCCAATAAGCTGGAAGTTTCAAAGGGGTAAAGGAAAGTATACATTACAGTCTTTGGTTGTTTTAAGTCCAAGGAGCTTTGCAGCTGAGAAGCTTTTCCAGGTCCCTTTTTCTCAATGGCTGTGAATGCCGGAGCAATCCTCAGCCTCAGTCCAAATAGCCTATGTTTGAAGACACAGAGTCAGTCTCTGATTGTCTTAAGTCCAAGGAGCTTTGCAGCTGAGAAGCTTTTCTAGGTCCTTCTTTCTCCATGGCTGTGAATGCCGGAGCAATCCTCGGCCTCAGTCCAAATGGCCTATGTTTGAAGACACAGAGTCAGTCTCTGGTTGTCTTAAGTCCAAGGAGCTCTGCAGCTGAGAAGCTTTTCCAGGTCCCTCTTTCTCAATGGCTGTAAATGCCGGAGTGATCCTCAGCCTCAGTCCAAATGGCCTATGTTTGAAGACACTGTTTTCCTCTGGTGCCAAAGAACTGATTTGAAGGCGCTTGAGACTCCTCAACATCATCCAGGTTGGCCTGAACATGAAGCATAAGTCTCAAGGGGAAGAACCTCAGAATTGGTGCTGAGAGGTAACTCAATCAAGGGCTTTTGGAGCCACGTCTCTCTCTCACGTCCATCTGTTAGAAAGCTTGATGGTGGAATGAAAAAGGAAACACTGACCCACTCCAGGAAAGGGTGGAGTCAAATAATTGAGCTGAGGAAGCAATATAACTGGTGCAAACAACATTGATTGACAATCAATCCAACTACATTTACAAGGTAAAGGCAAAATCAGGCATGATGCAACAATTCAAATCTTGCAACTTACAGAAGATTCTGGTATTCTGTACAATAAAACCTGTTGGAATCTACCAGAGTGTGTCTTGGTGCTTTCTTCTGGTGGAAGACTGACCCACAGCACAACTGGGAGAAGAGAACCCAACAATTAGCCCATTTATATAGGGGCTCTCACATACCAGAGGGTAATTGAGGTTTTATGGATTGTTAGGTTCTTTTCTCCCAGTTGTGCTGTGGATCAGTCTTCCATCAGAAAAAGCACCAAGACACACGCTGGTAGATTCCAACAGGTTTTATTGTACAGAATACCAGAACCTTCTCTTGGGCCCATTTATATAGGGGCTCTCGCATACCAGAGGGTAATTGAGGTTTTATGGATTGTTAGGTTCTCTTCTCCCAGTTGTGCTGTGGGTCAGTCTTCCATCAGAAAAAGCACCAAGACACACACTGGTAGATTCCAACAGGTTTTATTGTACAGAATACCAGAACCTTCTCTTGGGCCCATTTATATAGGGGCTCTCGCATACCAGAGGGTAATTGAGGTTTTATGGATTGTTAGGTTCTCTTCTCCCAGTTGTGCTGTGGGTCAGTCTTCCATCAGAAAAAGCACCAAGACACATACTGGTGGATTCCAACAGGTTTTATTGTACAGAATACCAGAACCTTCTCTTGGGCCCATTTATATAGGGGCTCTCACATACCAGAGGGTAATTGAGGTTTTATGGATTGTTAGGTTCTCTTCTCCCAGTCGTGCTGTGGGTCAGTCTTCCACCAGAAAAAGCACCAAGACACACGATGGTAGATTCCAACAGGTTTTATTGTACCGAATACCAGAACCTTCTCTTGGGCCCATTTATATCGGGGCTCTCACATACCAGAGGTTTTATGGCTGGCCCGTTTTATGGCTGGTATCTGTTCTTTGTCAGCGCTTGCTCTGTGTCCAGAGATGTCGAAGATCAGAGATCATGACAGATATATAGATTTGTTTCACATTGAATGGAGGGTGGGTGGTTTTGGTGGAATGAATGACACATCGGTATTATGTGTATTTGATTCTCTTTCTTTGGCATTCTATGTACCACCGCTATGCAATTAAAACCTGTATTAAAACAACATCAACAATGGCATCAGCTACGTGAACAAGATCAAGACCCGCTTCCTCGACCACCCTGAGATCTACCGCTCCTTCTTGGAGATCCTACACACCTATCAGGTACGTAAATGGGTGGCGGTTGGGGAGACTGGGACGATGCTTTTTTTCCTCCTGGTTGAGTCCCCTCTTGCTCCTCTTCCTCGTCTCCCCAGAAGGAGCAGCTGAGCAGCAAAGGGCGGCCGTGCCGGGGGATGTCGGAGGAGGAGGTCTTCACGGAGGTGGCCAGCCTCTTCCGCGGCCAGGAGGACCTGCTCTCCGAGTTCGGCCAGTTCCTCCCCGAAGCCAAGAGGTCCTTGGTAGGTCTCCCCCGACTCCCGACTTGTATCTCAGTCCTATCTATTTTTTTTTCTCTATCTCGGTCCTATCTTGTATCTCAGTCCTATCTATTTTTTTCCTCTATCTCGGTCCTATCTTGTATCTCAGTCCTATCTATTTTTTTCCTCTATCTCGGTCCTATCTTGTATCTCAGTCCTATCTATTTTTTTTCCTCTATCTCAGTCCTATCTTGTATCTCCGTCCTATCTATTTTTTTCTCTATCTCGGTCCTATCTTGTATCTCCGTCCTATCTATTTTTTCCTCTATCTTGGTCCTATCTTGTATCTCAGTCCTATCTAATTTTTTCCCTCTATCTCGGTCCTATCTTGTATCTCAGTCCTATTTATTTTTTTTTCTCTATCTCGGTCCTATCTTGTATCTCAGTCCTATCTATTTTTTTTCCTCTATCTCAGTCCTATCTTGTATCTCAGTCCTATCTATTTTTCCCTCTATCTCGGTCCTATCTTGTATCTCAGTCCTATCTATTTTTTTTTCTCTATCTCGGTCCTATCTTGTATCTCAGTCCTATCTATTTTTTTTCCTCTATCTCAGTCCTATCTTGTATCTCAGTCCTATCTATTTTTCCCTCTATCTCGGTCCTATCTTGTATCTCAGTCCTATCTATTTTTTTTTCTCTATCTTGGTCCTATCTTGTATCTCAGTCCTATCTAATTTATTTTCTCTATCTCGGTCCTATCTTTTATCTCAGCCCTATCTACACATTCCAAAGGACCGTTAAAGATGTCATTTAAGCATTAATTACTGTTGGTATTATGTATATTGAAATGAGGCATGCATCGCAAAAATATTGTTAATTGTTGGAATGTAAATGTTTTTATTTTTTTTTTTAAAAAAAAACAGTGGCAGCAGAAGCAGGAGCCTGGAAGAGGCAGCCAAGCTTCTGCTGCTGCTGCTGCTGCTGCCTTTATTGCTCGTCCTCCCTCACTCACTCACCGGGCAGGGTCCCGGCAGCAGTGGCAGAACCAGGACCTGGCCCGGTGAGTGAGTGAGAGAGCGAGGGAGGGGAGGGGAGCGAGGGAGGGCAGCAAAAGTGCAGCGGTGGCAGGAGCCTGGCCGCCCCTTCCAGGCTTTTGTTTTTGCCGCTGGCTTTGTCTGCTGCCCTCCTTCTCTCACTCACCTGCCCTCCCTCGCTCTCTGACTCACTCACCTGGCTGGGCCCTGGCATGAGCGGCAGAACAACGACGCTGCCCGGCGAGGGAGTGAGGGAAGGCAGGTGAGTGAGTGAAAGAGGTGGCCAGGCTCCTGCTCCTGCTGCCTTTATTGCTCGTCCTCATTCACTCACCCTCCCTCACTCACTCACCGGGTAGGGTCCCGGGAGCAGCAGCAGAACCAGGACTTGGCCCGGTGAGTGAGTGAGAGAGCGAGGGAGGGCGGCAAAGGTGCAGCGGTGGCAGAACCAGGACTTGGCCTGGTGAGTGAGTGATAGAGCGAGGGAGGGCAGGTGAGTGAGTGAAAGAGGGAGAGCGAGCGATAAAGGTGCAGTGGCGGCAGAAGCAGGAGCCTGGAAGAGGCGGCCAGGCTCCTGCTTCTGCTGCCGCTGCTGCCTTTATTGCTCGTCCTCCCTCACTCACTCACCGGCCAGGGTCCCGGCAGCGGTGGCAGAATCAGGACCTGGCCCGGTGAGTGAGTGAGAGAGCGAGGGAGGGCAGGTGAGTGAGTGAAAGAGGGAGGGCGAGCGATAAAGGTGCAGTGGCGGCAGAAGCAGGAGCCTGGAAGAGGCGGCCAGGCTCCTGCTTCTGCTGCCGCTGCTGCCTTTATTGCTCGTCCTCCCTCACTCACTCACCGGCCAGGGTCCCGGCAGTGGCGGCAGAACCAGGACTTGGCCCGGTGAGTGAGCGAGGGAGGGCAGGTGAGCGAGGGAGGGCGGCAAAGGTGCAGCGGTGGCAGAACCAGGACTTGGCCTGGTGAGTGAGTGATAGAGCGAGGGAGGGCAGGTGAGTGAGTGAAAGAGGGAGGGCGAGCGATAAAGGTGCAGTGGCGGCAGAACCAGGACTTGGCCCGGTGAGTGAGTGAGAGAGCGAGGGAGGGCAGGTGAGTGAGTGAAAGAGGGAGAGCGAGCGATAAAGGTGCAGCGGTGGCAGAACCAGGACTTGGCCCGGTGAGTGAGTGAGAGAGCGAGGGAGGGCAGGTGAGTGAGTGAAAGAGGGAGAGCGAGCGATAAAGGTGCAGTGGCGGCAGAAGCAGGAGCCTGGAAGAGGCGGCCAGGCTCCTGCTTCTGCTGCCGCTGCTGCCTTTATTGCTCGTCCTCCCTCACTCACTCACCGGCCAGGGTCCCGGCAGTGGCGGCAGAACCAGGACTTGGCCCGGTGAGTGAGCGAGGGAGGGCAGGTGAGCGAGGGAGGGCGGCAAAGGTGCAGCGGTGGCAGGAGCCTGGCCGCCTCTTCCAGGCTCCTGCTTCTGCCGTTGCTGCCGCCTTTGTCGCTCGCTCACTCGCCCTCCCTCTCTCACCTGCCCTCCCTCGCTCTCTCACTCACTCACCGGGCTGGGCCTATGCCAGTTAGGTCTTTGGACTGAAAATAAAGTTTTGACTTGACACATCCTCAAACATTATGTACAATGCAGGAAACGCCCTTGATATTTGTAGAAACCGCACGTGCTTCTGCCAAACTTCCTTGAGTCTCCCAGAAGGCTTTGCTGGTGAGGAGGAGGAGCCTTTCTCTCTGACTGCGCCCCTGTCCTCTTTCCATAGTTCACTGGGAACGGGCCGTGCGAAGCGAGTGGCGCTCCCCGCCTGGAGCGCGAGAGGCACCTGGAACACAGCAAGAAGCGCTCCCGGCCCCTGTTGCTGCGCCCGGGTCCCGGACCCTCCAAGGTGAGGAAGGGGAGGCCCTTGAACCTCCCTCTGCCCAAACCCACCAGCAAATAGTCAGAAACAGGATCCAAGTCAAGTCAGGATCCAAACACGTTGTCAAAAAGTCCGCCCACAAAAGTACCGGCTATAGCGCTTTGGGTTTTCTACTATACGGATTATGTCATCCGCAAATACTCGGACCTTTATTTCTTGTTTCTCTATTTTAATACCTTTTAAATTTTCACCATTCCTAATTGATCTGAATAAAATTTCTAATGGCAAGATCAAAATAAGAGGCGATAAAGGGCATCCTTGTCTGGCACCCTTTTTAATTTCAAATTCCTCAGTTGTTTGCCCATTAATTCTAGCTTTTTTGTTGGTTATAAATAGCTTGGATTCCATTTAAAACTTGTGTTCCTATATCTAATTCATTTAATTATTATTATTATTGGGAATAACGGATCAGGAGATTCGCTTAGGTACTAATGATGACATTATATTTACATACAGTAGAGTCTCACTTATCCAACATAAAACGGGCCGGCAGAATGTTGGATAAGCGAATATGTTGGATAATAAGGAGGCACTAAGGAAAAGCCTATTAAATATCAAATTAGGTTATGATTTTCCAAATGAAGCACCAAAACATCATGTTAGACAACAAATTTGGCAGAAAAGGTAGTTCAATACGCAGTAATGCTATGTAGTAATTTCTGTATTTACGAATTTAGCATCAAAATATCACGATGTATTGAAAACATTGACCACAAAAACACGTTGGATAATCCAGAACGTTGGATAAGCGAGTGTTGGATAAGTGAAACTCTACTGTATTTAATAACTGCAGCTAGAATGAGCTTCGCCAAAAAATGGAAGCAAAAAGAAATACCGTCTATGGAAGATTGGCTGCAGAAAGTGAAAGAGATAAAGGATATGGATAAATTAACTTTTTTAGTAAAGAAAAACACGGGGACGCCGATAAGATACACAAATTGGTCCAAAGTAGAAGAATACGAAAGAAAGGGATGTTGAAGTTTAAGTGACAAAGATTAGAAGGATGAAACATTTTAGAGTCTCTTCTTGTAAGCGTTTAGTAAAGCAAAGAAGCACTGACTAAGCCAACAATAAGGAAAACTCTCATCTTTTTGGAGGGTTTGTCCTTTATTACAGACAAAGAGGTTGATTCAATACTGTTTTTTTTTTCTTTTTTTGTATCATCCTCTTTTTTTTTTAATATATATTTTTATTGAAGTTTTACCTTATAAGATAGAGTAAATTAACATTGAAAGAGTGAGAACATTTGATTGTATAGAAAGTGGGAAAACTGAGATTTAAAAAGGATCAAAAAGAGAGAGAGAGAAAACCAAAAACAAAGCTAAAATGTCCATATTTATATAAAAAAGAAAAAAAAATCTGAACAAATGGCGATATAAAAATGCAAAGTACTTGGCAAAGAAATACACCAAAAAGCAAAAGCAAAAAGCTCACTGTTTCACAACCTGTTCACAAGCCACCAGCAATTGTGAACTGGAGTTCTTTTTTTTTCTTCATCATGACCTTTTTTTTTTTCACAGAAGGAAGTTAAACGAGTGGTGAAAATTAAAATTTATAATAGTCAAATTTGTATCATCCTCTTGTATTATTATAGATTGGGAAACGCAAAGGCAAAGATGGAAGTCATTTTTAAATTTTTATTTTTAATGTTTTTTTAATTGTTTTTTTTTTCTCTTCTTCTTCTCCTAGCTTTTATTTTCTTCTTTCTCCTTCACTTTCTGTCAAAAGCATTGTTCTCACTCTTTCGATGTTATTTACTTACAGTAGAGTCTCACTTATCCAACATAAACGGGCCAGCAGAACGTTGGATAAGCAAATATGTTAGATAATAAGGAGGAATTAAGGAAAAGCCCATTAAACATCAAATTAGGTTATGATTTTACAAATTAAGCACCAAAACATCATTTTAGACAACAAATTTGGCAGAAAAAGTAGTTCAATACGCAGTAATCCTACGTAGTAATTACTGTATTTATGAATTTAGCAGCAAAATATCACGATGTATTAAAAAGATTGACTACAAAAATGCGTTGGATAATCCAGAATGTTGGATAAGCGAGTGTTGGATAAGTGAGACTCTACTGTATTATATACACTAATAAAAATATATTTAATAATAATTATTATTATTATTGGTGAGTGGTGGGGCGTTGGTTAAAGATTCCCCTTGACCCACTTCCTGTGGACTGAGATCGATGAAACCTTTTTGAATATTTTAAAAAAATAAACGAACCTTTTGGCCTCTTGACAGAAGAAGATGAAGCTGCGCGGGACCAAGGACCCCTCGGTGGCCCCGGTGGGCAAGTACGGCACCCTCCAGGAGTTCTCCTTCTTCGACAAGGTGGGCCACCCAACCCGCGTGGAGGAAGGAGGGGCGGGTTTGGGGGCGCTGTGGGTGGCCCAACCGTGTGGCCTCCTCTGGCCCCCCTTTGATGACATCATCACCCCCCTCCCCTCTGTCCTCCCTGCAGGTGCGGCGCGTCCTCAAGAGCCAAGAGGTGTACGAGAACTTCCTCCGCTGCATCGCCCTCTTCAACCAAGAGCTGGTTTCGGGCTCCGAGCTTTTGCAGCTGGTCACCCCCTTTTTGGGGTAAGAGACTCCTTTTGGCTTGCTATCCTGCCAATCATAGCATGGTAGAGTTGGGAAGTAAGTGCCGCCTAATTCATGATCTCTCGGTCATTAGTGACTTATTGCAGCTGGCTACTAGGCATGTCCAATCGATGAAAAAAATGTTTAAATTCTCGTTTCTAGAGTAGGGGCGCTGGCGCTTCGATATAGAAAGTATTTCTGAATTTTTCACCCAAAAATTTCGGATATTTCAGAAAATTCGTAATGATTCTAAATGTTTCTATTAGGCATGTCCGATCGATGAAAAAAAAATGTTTCGGTTCTCGTTTCTAAAGTACGGGGCGCTGGCGCTTCGATATAGAAAGTATTTCTGAATTTTTCACCCAAAAATTTCGGATATTTCAGAAAATTCGTAATGATTCTAAATGTTTCTATTAGGCGTGTCCGATCGATGAAAAAAATGTTTCGGTTCTCGTTTCTAAAGTAGGGGCGCTGGCGCTTCGATATAGAAAGTATTTCCGATTTTTTCACCCAAAATGTTTGGATATTTCCGAAAATTTGTAATGATTCTAAATGTTTCTATTAGGCATGTCCGATCAATGAAAAAAATGTTTAAATTCTCGTTTCTAAAGTAGGGGCGCTGGCGCTTCGATATAGAAAGTATTTCCGAATTTTTCACCCAAAAATTTCGGATATTTCAGAAAATTTGTAATGATTCTAAATGTTTCTATTAGGCATGTCCGATCGATGAAAAAAATGTTTCAATTCTCGTTTCTAAAGTAGGGGGCGCTGGCGCTTCGATATAGAAAGTATTTCCGATTTTTTCACCCAAAATGTTTGGATATTTCCGAAAATTCGTAATGATTCTAAATGTTTCTATTAGGCATGTCCGATCGATGAAAAAAATGTTTCAATTCTCGTTTCTAAAGTAGGGGGCGCTGGCGCTTCGATATAGAAAGTATTTCCGATTTTTTTCACCCAAAATGTTTGGATATTTCCGAAAATTTGTAATGATTCTAAATGTTTCTATTAGGCATGTCCGATCAATGAAAAAAATGTTTAAATTCTCGTTTCTAAAGTAGGGGCGCTGACGCTTCGATATAGAAAGTATTTCCGAATTTTTCACCCAAAAATTTTGGATATTTCCGAAAATTTGTAATGATTCTAAATGTTTCTATTAGGCATGTCCGATCAATGAAAAAAATGTTTAAATTCTCGTTTCTAAAGTAGGGGCGCTGACGCTTCGATATAGAAAGTATTTCCGATTTTTTTCACCCAAAAATTTCAGTTATTTCCGAAAATTCGTAATGATTCTAAATGTTTCTAAAATGGCGGACGCGCATGCGCAATTGCAAAAAAAAAAAGGAACCGGGGGGGACTTTTACAGGGCTCTCCCGCCCCCATTTCTTGAGCTATCCTCATCAACCCTAGCCCCCACCTTTGCGTCCATCGTGGAAGCTTCTGATTGGCCGAGGAGCGGCAGCCAGTTAGGCTGCGCTAAGCTCCCATTCTAGGTAGGTTGCAGAAACAATTTTTTAAAAAAAATATTTTTTAAAATATATTAAAAAAATTTTTTTGGGGGGGGAGGGAATTAACGAAACATTAAGAGACAATTAGAGAATGGTCCAACAATGGTTCGATTTACATTGCTGGTTGCGCTGTGAGACAATGTCTCGGAATGCCTATCAAAAAGCGAGAACAATCCAAAATAATTCCGATATACGATTCAAAACGATTTTTTGGACATGTCTAGTTTCTATAATGGCAGACGCGCATGCGCAATCGCCAAAAATAGGAACCGGGGGGGGAGTTTTTACAGGGCTCTCCCTCCCCCTCATTTCTTGAGCTATCCTCATCAAATTTGGTACAGTGGGAGAACACATTCAACACTCTTAGCTCAACAAATTGCAGAACGTTTCCTGTCTCCTATGATTTTTGGCGAATTTTCATAACTTTTTATAATACACTGGACCAGTGACCACGCCAAGCAATGCCCTGGCAAGGAGTGCAAAGATACTTTCATAACTATAAATTCCCTTGCTATATTTGTAAGCAAGAACTCTGGAAATCAATGGTGTCTCTGGCTATGTGATCCCACAAGCCTGAAAGGCAATGCTTTCTTAATGAAATAGACTACTGATTCTGCAAAAGTATGCTATGATCCAGCAAGAACGAAATTGAAAGCTAGATAATTTTTTTAATAATGTGGAAAAAAATTAACGAAACATTAAGAGACAATTAGAGAATGGGCCAACGATGTTTCAAATTACATTGCCGGTTGCGCTGTGAGACGACGTCTCGGAATGCGTCTCAAAAAGCGAGAACAATCCGATACAAATCCGATATAAGATTCAAAACGATTTTTTGGACATACCTACTGGCTACTAACCAGCGAGAGCAGAAGGTGCCCCCAGAGGCATAGAAGGCACCCCCTTGTTGTCGCTGCTCCTGACTGCCGTGTCTTTCCTTTTTCTGAAGGAAGTTCCCCGAGCTCTTTGCCCAGTTCAAGTCCTTCCTGGGGGTGAAGGAGCTCTCCTTCATCTCGCCCGCCAGCGACCGCGCCGGGGACGGCGTCTGCCGGGAGATCGACTACGCCTCGTGCAAGCGCATCGGGTCCAGCTACCGGGCCTTGCCCAAGACCTACCAGCAGCCCAAGTGCAGCGGCCGGACCGCCATCTGCAAGGAGGTAGGCGGGGGGGCGGCGGGGGGGGGGGGTCCCGGATGGCAGCGGCTTCCACGCAGGAGGCCCCACCAACGGAGGCCCCACCCTTGGGCTGAAAGGCCGCTTTTGCCAAATGCAGGTCCTGAACGATACCTGGGTGTCCTTCCCCTCCTGGTCGGAAGACTCGACCTTCGTCAGCTCCAAGAAGACGCCGTACGAGGAGCAGCTCCACCGGTGCGAGGACGAGCGCTTTGAGGTAGGGTGGGAGCCGGGAACTTCCTGCAGACTGAGGAATGTGTTTTCTTATCTCTTGCATGTTGAGCTGTGCTTGCCGAGGCGAGAGGCTAAAGAGAAATGCCAGCTCAGAGCGATGGCTTTTTTGCTGTGCTTTGTAAATATGTATCTTGGAGGCCGGGAACTTCCTGCAGACTGAGGAATGTGTTTTCTTATCTCTTGTGTGTTGAGCTGTGCTTGCCGGGGCGAGAGGCTAAAGAGAAATGCCAGCTCAGAGCGATGGCTTTTTTTGCTGTGCTTTGTAAATATGTATCTTGGAGGCCGGGAACTTCCTGCAGACTGAGGAATGTGTTTTCTTATCTCTTGCATGTTGAGCTGTGCTTGCCGAGGCGAGAGGCTAAAGAGAAATGCCAGCTCAGAGCGATGGCTTTTTTGCTGTGCTTTGTAAATATGTATCTTGGAGGCCGGGAACTTCCTGCAGACTGAGGAATGTGTTTTCTTATCTCTTGTGTGTTGAGCTGTGCTTGTCGAGGCAAGAGGCTAAAGAGAAATGCCAGCTCAGAGCGATGGCTTTTTTGCTGTGCTCTTTAAATATGTATTATAGACATTGAAGTAAATGTTTGGACTTCAGACTATACATGTCTTAGAGTCTAACATTGAAAAGAGGAATTGGTGAGGCAGACGATTGCAACCAATTCATCAGGGTGCTGGAGATGATGATTGATGGTGTTTAAAGAAACCCACCCGGCACGCACCCTGACCTATCACGGTCCTGCTCCGCCATGTCATTGTCCAACTTTGGCCTTCTTATCCAAAACATGTGCCAATTGGGTTTTCATCATAAGACATTTCCAGAGGTAGTTTGCCATTCGTTTGTGGCCGAGAGCGAGGCGTACTCACGGTCAGCCAATGGGTTTCCATGGCTGATTGGTGGTTCAGAGACGTAATCAAAATATGTCTATTTTATGTGACCTTATTAGTTTTATGATTCGTTTTATTGTTGTGTTTTGTATTGCTTGTTTGGCCTGTGCTTGGCCCCATGGAAGCCGCCCCGAGTCCCTTTGGGGAGATGGGGCGGGGTATAAAAATGAAATTATTATTATTATTATTATTATTATTATTATTCACCCACCGGAGAGTCCGCTCGGGTGGAACAGATCAGGGCTGGATAGGGCAGAGAAAGCGGGGATTGAAGAAATGGTTTGAACGTTTAGCAAGGCTCACCAGAACAGCGGGTCCCGTCTCTGGTCACACTCGCAGCTCCAACTTTCTCTTCAAACTCCAGTAATCTGGTCCAGTCTAGGTACTGGGCATGTTTAGCCTGCAGAAGAGAAGGCTGAGAGGAGACATGATAGCCATGTACAAATATGTGAGGGGAAGTCATAGGGAGGAGGGAGCAAGCTTATTTTCTGCTGCCCTGCAGACTAGGACACGGAACAATGGCTTCAAACTACAGGAAAGGAGATTCCACCTGAACATCAGGAAGAACTTCCTCACTGTGAGGGCTGTTCGGCAGTGGAACTCTCTCCCCCGGGCCGTGGTGGAGGCTCCTTCTTTGGAGGCTTTTAAGCAGAGGCTGGATGGCCATCTGTCGGGGGTGCTTTGAATGCGATTTCCTGCTTCTTAGCGGGGGGTTGGACTAGATGGCCCTTGAGGTCTCTTCCAACTCTACTATTCTATGATTCTATGATTCTATGATTCTACTGGGATCTGGGATCTGGTCCAGTCTAGGATCTGGGCCCATAATCAATTGTCAGAGTATTAGCAGCGCAGCAGTAGTTGGATGGAGTCAGTGGAGCGCAGAACGAAGAGACATCAGAGACGTTGGTAAAACTATATACAAAGTTTTACTCTAAGCAGCAATAATCAAGACAAACAGACTTGCAGACAAAATGCGTTGGATAATCCAGAACGTTGGATAAATGAGTGTTGGATAAGTGAGACTCTACTGTACAAAGTTTTACTCTAAGCAGTAATAATCAAGACAAACAGACTTGCAGACAAACACAGGGCTTGACTTTCACTCTAGGCAGACAGCACTCAACACAACTCTGAACAGAACTGAACTGATGCAATCAGTAATGCACACACACTTGTGTCTGGACACTCCCCAGTTCCAGCCACCAGAACAGCGGGTCCCGTCTCTGGTCACACTCGCAGCTCCAACTTCCTCTTCACTCCAAACTCCAGTAATCTGGTCCAGTCTAGGTTCTGGGATCTGGTCCAGTCTAGGATCTGGGCCCATAACCAATTGTCAGAGTATTAGCAGCGCAGCAGTAGTTGGATGGAGTCAGTTGAACGCAGAACGAAGAGACATCAGAGACGTTGGTAAAACTATATACAAAGTTTTACTCTAAGCAGCAATAATCAAGACAAACAGACTTGCAGACAAACACAGGGCTTGACTTTCACTCTAGGCAGACAGCACTCAACACAACTCAGAACAAAACTGAACAGATGCAATCAGTAATGCACACACACTTGTGTCTGGACACTCCCCAGTTCCAGCCACACATCAAGGTCAACACAGCTTCTTAGTAATTAACTCTTTCCAGACTATGTTACACTCTGGATGATGCAATCAGTATGCAATACAGGCAAGACACAAATTGCATTTAAACACTACCAATACACAAATCCCACATTAACAGAGGGTCACTGGTCGTGCGCCACTGCCGTAAAGCATTCG
This sequence comes from Anolis carolinensis, assembly GCF_035594765.1. Lineage (NCBI taxonomy): Eukaryota > Metazoa > Chordata > Lepidosauria > Squamata > Anolidae > Anolis > Anolis carolinensis. The sequence goes on along the minus strand of NW_026943818.1, from coordinate 40,552,595 downwards.
GGCCACCCGCCCTCCATGCTCTCCCTCTCTCCCTGCAGCTGGACGTGGTCCTGGAGACCAACCTGGCCACCATCCGTGTCCTGGAGAGCGTCCAGAAGAAGCTGGGCCGCATGGCGCCGGAGGACCAGGAGAAGTTCCGCCTGGACGACTGCCTGGGCGGCACCTCGGAGGTGATCCAGCGCCGGGCCATTTACCGCATCTACGGCGACAAGGCCCCCGAGATCATCGAGAGCCTCAAGAAGAACCCCCTCACGGCCCTCCCCGTCGTGCTCAAGAGGTGAGGCTGGGGGCAGATTGTGCTCTCTTCCCATTATTATTATTACTAGCTATGCCCGGCCACGTGTTGCTGTGGCTTATGGGAATCCTTTGTTGGCCAGCTGGAATAGCACTGAATAGCCTTGCAGTCTCAAAGCCTGGTCGTTTTCTGGAGTTGCTGGAGCTTTTTGTTGTATGAACGTAGAGGCACGGAGGAGTGGTTGTGCTGCCAAGTTTAGTGTTTCTGGGATGTGTAGTTTTGTTGTTTTGTCCTAGGCCGAAACGCCATTACCCTTTTATATATATAGACTAGCTTTGCCCAGCCACGTGTTGCTGTGGCTTATGGGAATCCTTTGTTGGCCAGCTGGAATAGCACTGAATAGCCTTGCAGTCTCAAAGCCTGGCCGTTTTCTGGAGTTGCTCGAGCTTTTTGTTGTATGAACGCAGAGGCATGGATGAGGGGTTGTGCTGCCAAGTTTAGTGTTTCTGGGATGTGTAGTTTTGTTGTTTTGTCCTAGGCCGAAATTTCATTACCCTTTTATATTTATAGATTATTATTATTATTATTATTATTAGCTTGGTTTCAAATAACCCAGCATTGCCCAGGTTATTTGAAAAGGTCATTTTTTAAAATTTTACAAAATGGTTTGTTTTGTCGAAGGCTTTCACGGCCGGGATCACAGGGTGGTTGTATGTTTTCTGGGCTGTGTGGCCATGTTCCAGAAGCATTCTCTCCTGATGTTTCTCCCATATCTATGGCAGGCATCCTCAGAGGTTGTGAGGCATGGAGAAACTAAGCAAGGAAGGTTTATATATATCTGTGGGAAGTCCAGGGTGGGGGAAGAACCAGTTGGAGGCCAGTGTGAATGTTGTAGTTAATCACCTTAATTAGCATTGAATAGCTTCACCTCCTGGCTTCTTCCTGCCTGGGGGCATCCTTTGTTCAGAGTCGTTAGCTGCCCCTGGTTCCCATGTCTGGAACTTCTCTGTTTTCAGAGTGTTGCTTCTTATTTACTGTTCTGAGTTTGTTTAATACTGGTAGCCAGATTTTGTTCATTTTCATGGTTTCCTCCTTTCTGTTGAAGTTGTCCACATGCTTCTTGTGGATTTCAATGGCTTCTCTGTGTCGTCTGACATGATAGTTGTTGGAGTGGTCCAGCATTTCTGTGTTCTCAACGGTTGTTGGTGAACTACAACTCACATCACCCCCAGAAACTCCATCAGTAATTGAAGCTTGTCATGTTGGGCAAGTTTGCTCTGGATGCATCATGGGTGAGGTTCAGTGGCTGTAGGGTGAACTACAACTCCCATTATGGTGAGTCAGTCGCTTCAAAATCCTCCTGTGTGCCAAGTGTGGCCCAGGTCCATTGTCAGTGGAGGTCACAGTTTCTCTGGTTGTGGGTGAACTACAACTTTCGGCATATCAGGACCAGAGGGCCCACGTGGTCTCTTCCAACTCTACTATTATTCTATTATTGTTATTATTATTATTATTATTATTATGATTGAGTTTCCCTACATGGCCCACGTGGTCTCTTCCAAGTTTATGATCTGCTTCACGTTCTGGCCTGGTGGGTGAAGAAGGGGGTCGGTTTGGGGGGCTGTTTGAAGGTGGGGAGTGCTAGGTCCCCTTCCGGAATGGCATGTGCCTCCGCGTGTGGCTTTCGGGTGTTTTTGCGCATGCCTTTCGGGATGGGGATGGCGCACGCTCTGCCAGTGGACTAAGCCAAGGGCTGTGGGGGGGTCCGGCCTCCCCGTGTGCCCCCCGCAGGCTGAAGGCCAAGGAGGAGGAGTGGCGGGAGGCCCAGCAGGGCTTCAACAAGATCTGGCGCGAGCAGTACGAGAAGGCCTACCTCAAGTCCCTGGACCACCAGGCGGTCAACTTTAAGCAGAACGACACCAAGGCCCTGCGCTCCAAGAGCCTCCTCAATGAGATCGAGAGCGTTTACGACGAGGTGGGTACCGCCGGCCGCCCCTGCGTGTTTTCTTGCAGATTAAACCGTTGTATTTCTAGTCCCTGGTTTGGAAATAGATGCTAGAGCAGGCATGGGCATATCATCTTTATTGAATACTAGCTTGGGGACCCAGTGGTGCCCAGGTTATTAGAAGAAGGCATTGTTTGCTTTGAGTTATTAGGTGATATCACTGAAGTTTGGTTGGCTAAGTTCAGTGTTCTCTGAATACGGGTTGTAAGGGACTAATAAACAACTAATATTCTTTCAGGCAGGAGGGAATCTTTTTATCCCACCCATTGCCCCAAATTTGTAAAGAACCAATAACGACTGCCACCAATTTGGAAAGATGCAACCACCAAAGACTCAGGGAGGAGACCTTTTCCTGTGTTTTTCCTTTCTTCGTCTTATTCACTTTAGATGGTAGCGAAACTTGGTTTATAATATATGCAACAGAGGCTTAGATGTTGGAAGAACAATAACAAGTTTATTCAGGCACAGAGCTTAGTGGTTACAATGTTGATTCTCACTTATTCTTATTCGTATTCTTATTAACAGTTACAATACTAGAATGAGATGAATCAAACTCTCTAGAGTATCACTTCTTTTACTTAAAGTAGTTAAAACCTATTCCTTTGCTCCTTTCTAACTGTTACTTCAATGGATCTCTGTGAGTCCAGCTGGGATTGGTTCCCAAAGTCTAAAACTTGAACTATCCAGTGACTTCAAACCACAGTCACCCCTGTAATATACTATCACAGATTCTCTGTGCCTTCCCTACAGTAGAGTCTCACTTATCCAAGCCTCGCTTATCCAAGCTTCTGGATAATCCAAGCCATTTTTGTAGTCAATGTTTTCAATATATTGTGATATTTTGGTGCTAAATTCGTAAATACAGTAATTACAACATAACATTACTGTGTATTGAACTACTTTTTGTGTCAAATTTGTTGTCTAACATGATGTTTTGGTGCTTAATTTGTAAAATCCTAACCTAATTTGATGTTTAATAGGCTTTTCCTTAATCCCTCCTTATTATCCAACATATTCGCTTATCCAAGCTTCTGCCGGCCTGTTTAGCTTGGATGAGTGAGACTCTACTGTACTTTAAATAAGTCACCAAACTTATTTAAGACCGACTCAAAATGAACAATTGAGTCTCCTTGATCCCATCAACCTGGAATCAATCTTCCCTGTGCCTCATCAGAGCACAGACCTCTAGCTCCACCCCCTGTGTCCTAAAAGGCGTCTCTGGGACTTGGGAAGAGGCCCCGCCCCTCTGGCTCCGCCCCCGTGTCCTAATAGGTCCTAATAGGATCGCTCCAGCGCCCACCAGGGGGCGGTAGTGGCCACTTTGGGAATCACTGGTATAAATAAGTGAGTAAACAACCTTCCTGCGCTGTCTCCTTCCAGCATCAGGAGCAGCATTCGGAGGCCCGCGGGGCCGCCAGCGAGCCGCACCTGATTTTCGTCTACGAGGACAAGCAGATCCTGGAGGACGTGGCCGCCTTGATCAGCTACTACGTGAAGCGGCAGCCCACCATCCAGAAGGAGGACCAGGCCACCATCCGCCACATCGTCCAGCACTTTGTGCCCGAACTCTTCTTCTCCCGGACGGCCGAACCGCCGGCGGCCGAGGAGACGCCCGGCGAGGAGAGCGCGGCTCCCGAGTCCCAGCCGGCCGACGTGCGCGACCTGCGCCGGAGGAGCGTCCCCGGGCCGCCACCGGAGGAGCCCCACGAGCTGCGGAAAAGGGGTCCCTTGCCGCCCGTCAGCCCCTCGGAGGAGAAGCCGGCGGCAGCGGAGGGCCCCGAGCGGCGGAAGCGGCACCCCCCGGCCAGCCCCCCGAAGGAGAAGGGCCTCCCCGCGGAGGCCACGGCAACGGCGGCGCCCCCTCCCCCCGCCGGAGCCCCCCTCCCCTCGCCGGACAACGCCTACACGCTCTTCTTCGCCAACAACAACTGGTACTTCTTCCTGCGGCTGCACCAGACGCTCTGCGCCCGGCTGCTCAAGATCTACCGCCAGGCCCAGAAGCAGCTGCTGGAGCACCGGAGGGAGAAGGAGCGCGAGAGGCTGCTCTGCGAGGGGCGCAGGGAGCGCGGCAACGACCCCGCCCGGGAGCTGCGCCTCAAGCAGCCCAGTGAGTGGGGACGGGGACGGGAAGGGGGGGGCAGGGGGGGTCGGGCCCAGCTGTCGGGTTCTCTTCTCCCGGTTGTGCTGTGGGTCAGTCTTCCATCAGAAAAAGCACTGGTAGATTCCAACAGGTTTTATTGTACAGAATACCAGAACCTTCTCTTTGGCCCATTTATATAGGGGCTCTCACATTTGTCAGCGCTTGCTCTGTGTCCGGAGATGTCAAAGATCGGAGATCATGACATGTTCCAGAAGTATTCTCTCCTGACGTTTTGCCCACATCTATGGCAGGCATCCTCAGAGGTTGTGAGGAATATATCTCCATGTTCCAGAAGCATTTTCTCCTGACGTTATAGGTATATATATATATATATATATATATATATATATATATATGAGATATATGATAAATGGAATATGATATATTCCTCACAACCTCTGAGGATGCCTGCCATAGATGTGGGCGAAACATCAGGAGAGAATACTTCTAGAACATGGCCACACAGCCCGGAAAACATACAACAACCCTGTGATCCCGGCCATGAAAGCCTTTGACAGCTCCCAGTTGTGTTTTGAAGCATCTCTTTAGGAGAATCTCTCGCGGCATTTGGGTAAGACTTTAGGGTGTCGTCTTAGTCGGGATCCGGGAAACAGCCAGAGGGTTTTGTGTTAACGGGCAGCAGCCGTGCCGTCACCATTCAGAAGGTGTCACGGGTTGTTAATGGCGTCGCTTTGTGCCCTTAGGCGAAGTGGAGCTGGAGGAGTACTACCCGGCCTTCCTGGACCTGGTGAGGAACCTCCTGGACGGCAACATCGACCCCACGCAGTACGAGGACACCCTGCGGGAGATGTTCACCATCCACGCCTACATTGGCTTCACCATGGACAAGCTGGTCCAGAACATTGTACGGCAGGTGAGAAGTTTATCTTGACCCATTCCAGTCTGGCTTCAGGCCTGGGTTCAGTACCGAGACGGCTTTGGTCTCCTTGGTGGATGACCTCCGCAGAGAACTGGACAGGGGGAGTGTGACCCTGCTGGTTCTCCTGGACATCTCAGCGGCTTTTGATACCGTCAACCATGGTCTCCTTCTGGGACGTCTCTCCGGGATGGGCCTTGGGGGTTCTGCTCTGCAGTGGCTCCAGTCCTTCCAGATGGTGAAGCTGGGGGACACCTGCTCGGACCCCTGGCCTTTGACCTGTGGGGTCCCGCAAGGTTCCATTCTGTCCCCCATGCTTTTTAACATCTACATGAAACCGCTGGGAGAGGTCATCCGGGATTTTGGAGTACGGTGCCATCTCTACGCAGATGACGCCCAACTCCACAACTCCTTTCCACCGAACTCCAAGGAAGCCCCTTGGATCCTAGACCAGTGCCTGGCCGCTGTGATGGGCTGGATGAGGGCCAACAAGCTGAAGCTTAATCGTGATAAGACAGAGGTCCTCCAGGTCAGCCGTTCGACCGATCGGGGCATAGGGTGGCCACCTGTGGGGTCACACTCCCCCTGAAGGCGCAGGTCCATTGCAGTTTGGGGGTCCTCCTGGACTCCTCGCTGACGCTTGATGCTCAGGTGTCGGCAGTGGCCGGGAGGGCCTTTGCACAGCTAAAGCTAGTGCGCCAACTGCGACCGTACTTCGAGAAGTCTGACTTGGCCACGGTGGTCCATGCTCTAGTTACCTCAAGGATGGATTATTTGGCAAGAAGGTAGACTGGCGCCCGGTCTACTCAAGAGTAAGCGCATTGTCAGGCTGCTTGGAATCCAGGAGCTGGAGACGATGATGTTTCTCAGTGAGAAGTAAAGTTGTCACCGCAAAGACAAGTTCTCAACACAACACTTTTATTGAAGTTCATAAGCTCCCCCAAACCAGGTGTTTGACTCCCTAAAACTTCCCAAGAGAACTGAGCTTGTTACAGTTACTGCACCAGGTGCCTAACTCCCCAATTCTTCCCAAGAGAACTGGGCTTAGCCATAGTCACCACGCTCCACTAATCTGGCACTTCTCCAGAGGCTTTGTCTGTTTGATCTGTCTGTGTGTACAAATGCCCTTCAATCAAACACAAAACTTTCTGGAGAATCTGGGAGAGCCGGCATTGTCTCAAGGGCATTCTTAATTGGATCTGGCTCGGAGATGTCAACATGAGGCATCTAGAAGGGTGTTGAAACTTGCTGACTTGGGAGAAAACCAAAATCTTCTTCATCCTGGTCAGGAAATGGCACAGGGTCCAGGGCAACAGGTGCTCTAGGCATCACAGACTACCCCGTTTCCCCAAAAATAAGACAGTGTCTTATATTAATTTTTGCTCCCAAAGTTGCACTAGGTCTTATTTTCAGGGGATGTCTTATTTTTCCACAAAGAAGAATTTGCATTTATGGTTGAATTTTTAAAAAATGGAAATGTATTATCTACTGTACAGTAGTTATCATCACAAACCAGTGTAACCAAACTGTGAATCCTTTCAAGAATTTCTATATTATATTTTATTGCTATACTGTTTTTAATTTACTGTTTTAAATTTCTCTTCGTATGTAAATTTATGTTGTTGTTGGGCTTGTCCCTGTGTAAGCTGCCCTGAGTCCCTTCTGGGAGATGGAGGTGGGATACAAGAATAAAGGTGTTATCATATTATTATTATTTCTTGTTACTACCTTTCTTTCCATGTACAATGATCTATATGGCATGTACATTTACCGATCCTGCATGCTTCCAAAAAAATAGTTTGCTAGGTCTTACTTTCGGGGGAGGCCTATATAGCAATTCAGCAAAACCTCTACTAGGTCTTATTTTCTGGGGAAGTCTTATTTTCAGAGAAACAGGGTACATAAAATAAGTCACCAAACTTATTTTAAACCGACTCAAAATGAACAGTTGAGTCTCCCTTGATCCCCTCAACCTAGGATCAATCTTCCCTGTGCCTCATCAGAGCACAGACTGAAACCCTTTTTTAAACTCTGCACTTCTTCAACAAAACGGCAGTTGGCTCCGCCTACTTCTCCATGGCAACCAGCCTCTGACTGCAGAGAAGCAATAACTGTAATACTTACCCTTTTAAAACACAATTAAACATAACATCTGTAAACCAAAAATAAATGTAATAGCAACAATGATAGAGAAAAATAATAAATGTAATAATACCAATGTTGTTGTTGTTGTTGTTCCCAGCTGCACCACTTGGTGAGCGACGAGGTCTGCCTGAAGGTGGTGGAGCTTCACCTGGGTGAGCGCAAGGCCGGTGCGGCCGGAGGGAACCTCTCCTCCCAGAGCGTGAGGGCCGCCAAGGAGACCGCCTACCAGTGGAAGGCCGAGCACTGCATGGCCGACGAGAACTGCTTCAAGGTGCGGACGGAGCACTCCGGCCGTCTTCCGGCCAGTTGTTGGGCAGCTTCCTCTTTGTATGTAAACGGCGTTGTGTCTCTTTCGGCAGGTGATGTTCCTCCAGCGGAAGGACCAGGTCATCATGACCATCGAGCTGCTGGACACGGAGGAGACCCAAACCGAAGACCCCGCAGAGGTGCAGGTGAGAGGTGCCCGGTGGGGTCTCGTGGCTCCTGTGATCTTAGGGGGTGTTTGTGGAGTGGGTGGCCCTTGCCTCAACTTCCCTTCGGCTTCCTTGTGTTTCCTCCAGCACTTGGCCAACTACGTGGAGCAGTACGTGGGTGCGGACGGGGCTTCCCACAACCAGACGGAAGGCTTCCTTCTCAAGCCGGTCTTTCTCCAAAGGTGAGGCCTGTCACATTCCTTGTTTACTCTTATATCTTGTTTCCTCTTGGGGTGGCATGATGGCAACTGTCTGGACAGCAGTGGCTCCCAAAGTGATCCATTGAAGGTGGAATCAGGTGTCAATCAGAGATGATTGAGTTAATTGCTAAGATGCTGCGGTGACCTTGATGTGTGGCTGGAACTAGGGAGTATCCAGACACAAGTGTGCGTGCATTACTGATTGCGTCAGTTCTGTTCTGTTCTGAGTCGAGATCTTAGGAGTTGAGTTCTGTTTGTCTTGAGTCAAGTCCTGTGTGGCTGGAACTAGGGAGTATCCAGACACAAGTGTGAGTGCATTACTGATTGCGTCCAGTTCAGTTCTGTTCTGAGTCGAGTTCTGTCTGTTTAGGAGTCGAGTTCTGTTTGCCTTGAGTCAAGTCCTGTGTGGCTGGAACTAGGGAATATCCAGACACAAGTGTGTGTGCATTACTGATTGCGTCAGTTCTGTTCTGTTCTGAGTCGAGATCTGTCTGCTTAAGAGTCGAGTTCTGTTTGCCTTGAGTCAAGTCCTGTGTGGCTGGAACTAGGGAATATCCAGACACAAGTGTGTGTGCATTACTGATTGCGTCAGTTCTGTTCTGTTCTGAGTCGAGATCTGTCTGCTTAAGAGTCGAGTTCTGTTTGCCTTGAGTCAAGTCCTGTGGCTGGAACTAGGGAATATCCAGACACAAGTGTGTGTGCATTACTGATTGCGTCAGTTCTGTTCTGTTCTGAGTCGAGATCTGTCTGCTTAAGAGTCGAGTTCTGTTTGCCTTGAGTCAAGTCCTGTGTGGCTGGAACTAGGGAATATCCAGACACAGGTGTGTGTGCATTACTGATTGCGTCAGTTCTGTTCTGTTCTGAGTCGAGATCTGTCTGCTTAAGAGTCGAGTTCTGTTTGCCTTGAGTCAAGTCCTGTGGCTGGAACTAGGGAATATCCAGACACAAGTGTGTGTGCATTACTGATTGCGTCAGTTCTGTTCTGTTCTGAGTCGAGATCTGTCTGCTTAAGAGTCGAGTTCTGTTTGCCTTGAGTCAAGTCCTGTGTGGCTGGAACTAGGGAGTATCCAGACACAAGTGCTTGCGTCAGTTCAGCTCAGTTCTGAGTCGAGATCTGTCTGTTTAGGAGTCGAGTTCTGTTTGTCCTGTGTTCATCAGTCGTCTGTGTTGATTCAGTAAAACTTTGTAAATAGTTTGACCAACGTCTCTGAGTATCTCTTCGTTCTGCACTCCACTGATTCCATCCAACTACTGCTGCGCTGCAAATACTGACACTTGGTTATGGGCCCAGATCCTAGACTGCTGCATACAGTAAAACTTTGTAAATAGTTTTACCAACGTCTCTGAGTGTCTCTTCGTTCTGCGCTCCACTGATTCCATCCAACTACTGTTGCGCTGCAAATACTGACACTTGGTTATGGGCCCAGATCCTAGACTGCTGCATACAGTAAAACTTTGTAAATAGTTTGACCAACGTCTCTGAGTGTCTCTTCGTTCTGCGCTCCACTGATTCCATCCAACTACTGTTGCGCTGTGACACTGACACTGTCTCCCTTCTCGGTAGGAACCTGAGCCGGTTCCGGCGGTGGCAGTGCCGGCAGGTGCAGGCCCTTCGTCACAAGGCCAGGAGCTCCTGGAAGCAGCGCGTGGGCGTGGAGAGCGCCTGCAACGTGGACTGCAAGTTCCGCCTCAGCTCCCACAAGATGCTCTTCGTCATGAACGCCGAGGACTACCTGTACCGCCGGGGGGCCCTGGCGCGGGCCAGGCAGGTGCGTCCGGGCAGGAGTGGGGGTGGTCCTGGCGCCCGGCTGCCCAAGGCCTGTGCACAGAATCTCCATACAACACAACTGACTCCCTGCAACACGTATCCTGACTCCAAAGTGCACCCCTTACCTGGTCCGCCGATTTCTGGGCCTGAATCTATTGCACAAGATTTCCCTAGCCTAAAATGATACATTTTAATATATTGGTTTTATGGTTCCTGTCCCCTTGATCTGGTCATGTAAGTGTGATTTATTGTTATAATTGTATTATTTTACTTTGTTTAATCATGTGTATTATGTTGTTACGTAATGTTTGTGTTTGCTTTTATGACTGGAAACCGCCCTGGGTCCCATCCGGGAGATAGGGCGCTATATAAATAAAGTTTTATTATTATTATATTATATTAGGAAAGAGGTAGGTACCAGGGACTATTATCCCAGTAAAGTGCTGGAAGAGGCATACATAAAGGCTATATACGGCTAAGGAGTAAAAATACTATAAAAATAGAATGGATAAAGAGGGCAATCCCAAACTAAGGAAATCAGTCACCAAAAGCCTGTTGGAAGAGCCAAGTTTTCAGGCTCTTCCAAAAAAATAAGGAGGGGAGGGGCCTGCCTGATCTCCCTGGGGAGCGAGTTCCAGAGCCGTCTTCTCTACCCGACCCCAACTGTACCCAGCCTCCCACCCACTGTTTGTCAGGGGATGATGGGAGGCGGAGTGGATTCCAAAATTCATCATCCCGGTCTCACCTCCTTCTCCAGACTGTATTCCCATGCTGAGAAACAGCACTGGTCAAACAAACACTCCAGCAGACGAAGTCCAACTGTTGATTAACTTTATTTACATGTCTATTTACAGTTTGCATTTCTCGGCTTCAGAGCATAGCATTCATAGTCCATCTTCAGAGAATGCTCAAGCCGAACACCAACAGATAAGATAAGATAAGAAACACGTTCCTCTGTCCAGAGGAAGTTCCAACCCTCAAAGGCAGGAAATCAAGCCTGATAGGTCATAACAATCACAACAGGCTGTCAGTCAAAACTAGCCTGCTGTTAACTATTTCATTACTGAAAAATACACACTCTTGCTCATCAGCAGTAAACACTTGATTTACATTTCATACAAATACAACCATACTCCAACACTCTTGATGGCAGAGAACCGAAGCAGCCAGTCCCAGGCCGACAGGGTGATCCTGATACGTCGCTAGCCCTGATCTCTGTAGGGCTTCAGCCTGGGTGGCGCCCCCTTTCATTCGCCTTTCTTTCTCTGTCTCTCCCGCAGTCCCAGCCGGCGGTCCTGCTCCGTCTCCACCGGCGCTTTGAGGAGTGGCACCGCCGCTGGCTGGTCCGTCACGCCTCCCGCGAGGCCCCCGAGCTGCTCCGGGACTGGCTGATGGGCGAGGCCGACGAGGACCTGCTGCCCTGCAAGACCACCCGCGAGACCCTCAGCGTCCACGGCCTCCCGGTCAACCGCTACCGCGTGCAGTACAGCCGCCAGCCCACCTCCCCCTGAGGGGTCAACGGCGCGACCCCGTCCCGGATGACCCCCTCGTCCCTTGGGCGTTTCGTCCAAACAGCCGCTTTCCCAGGTTTCGGGAAGCGCGGCGTCACGGCATCGATGCCGGGAAGGGCTCCTTTGGTTTTTTTTTTTTCATCCTTCACAGCAAAAGAGTTGATCATGATGCTGCCCTTCGGATGGAAGCTCTTTATGTGTGGGGGTTTTTTCTGGGGGGAGGGACATTTTAACTCTGGCGGGACGGGGCGCAGAGGCCAAAGCCAAGGGCATCCTTTTCTCCTCGGCCCTGCACTGGACTTGTTATGCCAAATTCGGAGGTTTCGGGAGGCCGGAGACCTCGGGTGTCTCTCGACCCCCATGGCCTTTCTGTGCAAAAAAGGGGGGCTGGTTTTTGCTTCACGGACAACACACGGACAAGTTCAGGAGCTGCCCCTCACTGCCTGGAGCCAGGAAAGGTGTGGTTTGCCTCTTTTCCCCCTGTGGCATCTCTTGATAGTTTCAGCAAATGTTGCCCCAAAGGCTACGGGATGGTTGCGCTTGCCACGACTGCCCTTCCACAACAATTTGCGGAGGGGAGTGGCCTCTCATTGCAGCATTTCCCCAGAAACAACAATCGACGTTGGCCGAGAGCGGCAGCTCCGCTTCCAATTTCTCCCCCGGAACGGCCACGGATTCCCGCAAGGTCCGGATGCCAATAAGCCTTAGGAGGGTGCCCCCACTCCTCCTCCGGGGCGGGTAGGTGGGCGCCCCACTTCTGCCTCCGGCCACCCCGAGCATCACGAGGAGCCCCCCGTCCCGGTCCCGTCCGTGCCAAACTCACAGTTGGGAGCGCCGTTTGTTGGGTGTTTAGCTTTGTGTTTTCACGTGTGCTTCGAGTCCTGGAGGAAGACGGCGTTGCGTTTTCGAGGGTCCCGGTTCCCCTTGTCCCCCCCCCCCCCGTCCCCCCGGTCCCCCCATCTTTCAAAAGTGTACTTCAGACCATCTTTCGGCGTCTTTGCTTTGATGGGACAGCTGAGCCGCGGCTCGCTCCCTCCTAACGAATAAAGGAACAGATGACCTGATTGGCCGACCGCCAATGTCCGTGCCCGGAGGGGAACCCGAGCTCGGTCCTTTTCCGCTTCTTCCGAAGACCCTCTCTCTCGCTTTTTCCTCCTCTTTCCCCCTTCCCCTTGTTTTCTTACTGCTTGTATTTGCTTTGCCAACTCTTTGAATGTAGTTTTTAAAAAATATATTTATTTGCACATCCAAGTAAAATAAAAGATTAATTTTAAAACGCCAAGGCTCTTCGGGGGTCTTTTTTCGAGGCCTAGTGGCTTATCTGCTTCCCTTTTTGGCTGATGCTCCCCTTTTTGCCCCTTCGCAAATCCCTCAGAACCGTCCAAGGAAAACTTCAGAGTGCCAGTCTGTTTAGGACGCTGTAATGAAGTACGAATTTTGGTTTACAGATGTTATGTTTAATTGTGTGTTTATGTTTTAAAAGGGTAACTATTATAGATTGCATGAAGGGAGTAGCCATCTCAGCACTCAGAGGCTGGTTGTCATGGAGAAGTAGGCGGAACCAACTGTTGTTTAGCAGAAGAGAGAACAGAGTTTAAAAAGAAAGTCAGTCTGTGATCTGAGAGTCACAGGGAAGAGACTGGTTCCAGGTTAGGAAAACCAGGGCAGCTCAGATCTCTAGTTGTGTCATATTAAGCAAGTCAAGTGACTTGTTTGGGTTTATTGGTAGAATAAACCTGAACCTGAATAAACTTGTTATTGTTCTTTCAACATCCAAGCCTCTGTCGCCTATATTCTAAACTAAGTTACGCTACCATCTAAAGTGAAGAAGAAGAAAGAAAAAAAGTGAAAGATCTCCTCCCTGAATCTTTGGTGGTTGCATCGCCCCAAATTGGTGGCATCGAAGGGAAGGACCTCAAACACCCATTTCCGCAATCAATCAATGGAGAGGGAATTCCTTTTAGAAATCCATTTTTAATAAAATATTTTATCAGTATCTAAATCCAACTTCTCCCCGCCCACAACCCTCCCGCAAAGGAAGGATCGAGCGCGAGGACGGAGCAATATCCGAAGCTGCAACTGTACGGCTCTTTCTCACGCGAAGACGAAGTCCACGGCGAGAGGAACCGAAGCGAAGAAGCCACGCGGGGCACCCTCTCCGTCTAAGTAGGTTCGTGGTCCTCCTCCGTGCCCGCTCCCCAAAGAGGAGGAACCCAAGGATCGCTTCGACAATAAATACGAGCAGAACTCCCGACCTTCCCGAGGATTTGCAGAGTCCGGATTTGCAGGGAGGCAGCGGGAAGTCTTCCTGGCGAAAGGAAACCGTTCCGTGATCCCGGCTGCAGAAAATGAGCCCGAGGACGGGGAGAAGGCAGGGATGGGCCGGGTGAGGGGCTGAGGCTGTTGCCGCAGCAGGCCACCCGTCTGCAGGGCCACTCGCCAAACCCATTGGAGCGAAAGCTCCAGGGGACCCTCCGGCTTCTCTCATGCCCGGACAATGAAGGGCTTCTGTAGGGAAGGAAGTAAATAGATAGATACGAGTATTGAATCAAAAATACTTCCTCCACCTTCGTAAGTCCTGGTCTGCGGCAGGTCCTGGCTTGTTCAGTAGACTCTCAACTATAGTGAGTTCCATTTGGCAGGAAGCCTTAGCATTGAACGGTTGTGTTGTTAAAGTGTGAAGTATGGAACCCTGCGCTTTAACAACAAAACACTTTAACAACACAACCGTTGAATGCTAAGGCTTCCCACCGAATGGAACTCACTGTAGAGGAGAGTCTACTGAACAAGCCGGGACCTGCCGCAGACCAGGACTGCCATCTGACTAACTGACTGATATTATCAAACACCCAAAAACTACTGAGTTTGTGAGTTCGAATCCAACCTGAGTCGGAGTGAGCTCCCGACCATTAAATAGTTGGTCCTGTTGACCTGTACAGCCCAAAAGACAGTTGCATCTGTCCAGTAGGAAATTTAGGAACCACTTTATTTATTTAGTTAATTTAACTAAATTACAACACCATCAAACCTCCCAGCAGTGTGTAGAAAGGAATGAGGAAGTACTCCATCAAGGACTCGGTGTCAGATGTGGACGATGAATTGGCAGCTCCCCCTTGTGGCCGGAATTGAGCCGAAAGCTGGAAAATGTTAAATTGCCTCTGTGTCTGTATGTCGTATGTCAAATGGCATGGAATGTTGCACGGTGATCCGCCCTGATTCCCCTTCGGGATGAAGAAGGAGGGCGGAATATCAATACTGAACGTAAATAAATAATAATAAATAAATATACAGGTGTAATGAAGTACCAATTTTTGGTTTATAAATGCTATGTTTAATTGTGTTTGTGTTTTAGAACGGTAAGTATTGCAGTTGCTGCTCTCAACACTCAGAGGCTGGTTGCCATGGAGAAGTGGGCGGAGGCAACTGCCGTTTTGCTGAAGAAGTGCAGAGTTTTTAAAAAAGAGAGCCAGTCTGTGCTCTGATGAGACACAGGGAAGACTGATCCTAAGTTAAGGGGATCAGGGAGACTCAATTGGTCATTTTGAGTCAGTTTTAAAATAAGTTTGGTGACTTATTTGATATAATCTGTGTCCTGATAAGGAACAGAGAATCTGTGATAGCAGATCACAGGGGTGACTGTGGTATAAAAGTGGCCTTAAGTAAAAGAAGTAATATTTTAGAAAGTTGATTTTTCTTATTCAAGTATTGTAACTGTTATTAAGAATACCTCTTCATGAGAAACATCATTGTAACCATTAAGCTTTGTGACTGAATAAACTTGTTCTTGTTTTTCCAACATCGAACCAAGTACGCTACCATCTAAAGTAAATAAGTTGTAAAAGTAAAAGAAGAAAGGAATAAAAAGTAAAAGGTCTCCTCCCTGAGTCTTTGGTGGTGCTTACCTTCACTCTCCAGCCGTGACGGCAGCCCCGTGAACCTTGGTACTCTCTGCCGCTGTGGCCGTGCTGTCCTCGTTGGCGGCGGTGGCGGTGGTCAGTTCAAAGGAGTCTCCTCCTCCTCCCTCGGAGGCGAAAGGGTCCGGGTCGTACTCGTACGAGTAGTAGGAGAAGTCCAGCGGGTGCGTGGGGCCCTCCTCTGCAGGGAGGTATGGGTCGGAAGAGACCCCCAAAGGACATCTAGTCATGCAGGAAAAGCACAACCAAAGCCCTCCCAACAGATGGCCCGTCCAGGCTCTGCTCAATGATGATGATTAATAATAATAATAATAATAATAATAGAGTTGGAAGAAGCCCTATGGGCCACCTAGTGGGAGGGCTTCTGCCATCAAAGCACCACCGACAGATGGCCACCGACAGATGGCCACCAGCCATCATATTATTATTATTATTATTATTATCATCATCATCATCATACAATCCTACAATCCTAAGGTTTGGAGTGACAGATGGCCACCAGCCATAATATTAATAATAATAATAATAATAATAATAATAATAATAATAATAATAATAATAATAATAATAAAGTTGGAAGAGACCCCATGGGCCACCTAGTGGGAGGGCTTCTGCCTTCATGCAGGAAAGGCACCATCAAAGCACCACCGACAGATGGCCACCAGCAATATTATTATTATTATTATTATTATTATTATTATTATTATTATTATTATTATTATTATTATTATTATTATTATGGCTGGTGGCCATCTGTCACTCCAAACCTTAGGATTGTAGGATTGTATGATGATGATGATGATAATAATAATAATAATAATAATAATAATAATAATAATAATAATAATAATCATCATCATCTTAAGATTTGGAGTAACCCCTAAGGATAATACAATCCTAAGGTTTGGAGTGACCCCTAAGGATCACCCAGATCAACTTCCTTCTACCATGCAGATAGTTGGAAGAGACCCCATGGGCCACCTACTGGCTCACCTGTGGGCTCCGGGGGGGCCGGGCTCTGCACGAGGGTCCCTCTCTCTCCCGGCACGCTTTTGCCTGCGGGAAGAAGGGAACGAGGGAAGGAAGCGTTACAATTAGAAGAGTTAATGGCCAAGAAGCTATGATGACCTTGATGTGTGGCTGGAACTAGGGAGTATCCAGACACAAGTGTTTGTGCTTATTGATTGCGTCAGTTCAGTTGAGTTCTGTCTGCCTAGAGTTCGAGTCAAGTTCTGTTGGAGAACAGAACAGTCCTGTGTTCGTCTGTAAGTCTGTTTGTGTTGATTACTGCTGCATACAGGAAAACCTTGTAAATAGTTTTACCAACGTCTCCGAGTGTCTCTTCGTTCTGCGCTCCACTGCTTCCATCCAACTACTGCTGCGCTGCAAATACTCTGACAATTGGTTATGGGCCCAGATCCTAGACTGCTGCAGACAGTAAAACCTTGTAAATAGTTTTACCAACGTCTCTGAGTGTCTCTTCGTTCTGCGCTCCACTGCTTCCATCCAACTACTGCTGCGCTGCAAATACTCTGACAAAATTCACCTTGTTTTATGGGAGATGTAGTTCACTTACATCCAGAGAACACGGTGAACCTAAACACCGATGGATCTGGACCCGACTTGGCACCCAGACCTGATATGCTGAAATTGGATTACTTTTCTGGGAGTTGTAGTTCACCCACAACCAGGGAAACTGTGACCTCGACTGAGGACGGATCTGGACCAGACTTGGCACACAGAACCAAGGAGGAGTTTGAGGTGGGAGTTATAGTTTACCCTACAGCCAGAGAGGACACTCAACCCCACCCAGAGTAAGCCTGCCCAACGTAACACACTTCAAGGACTCGTGGAGTTTCTCGGGGTTGACCTGGCATGACGGGAGTTGTAGTTCACCCACAACCTTCTGCCTTTGGTACAATTGAAAACTCCTTCCCTGCTTACCTGGGCCCCTCCCGCACTGGGCCATCGGGACGGGCTCGACCCGGGTGCTGTTCCGGCAGGCAGCCGACTCCATCTGGCACTGGTTGGGGTAAAGCCGCCCGTCCGAGCCGCAGACCGGCTCCCCGTCGAAGCCGCAGTCGCGGGCGCACGAGCACGGCTCAAAGAGGCCACCCGCCAGGCAGCCGGAGACCCCGCGGCAGTGCCCGCCCTGCACGAAACCTGACCGGGGAACGGAGAAGAAAGGAGGGTCATGGGCACGGCAAGTGAGGGCTAGCGAACACCACGCGGGCTAAGGAAGTCTCCAAGGCAGCAGACACTGCAAAGGCAATAAAGGCCAGGCTCCTTCTAAAATAATAATAATAATAATAATAATAATAATAATAATAAGAAGAAGAAGAAGAAGAAGAAGAAGAAGAAGAAGAAGAACATGCCCTGGCAGAATATGTAAAGCAAAGTGAAGAACCTGCTTTGATTGAGGTCAAAAATCAGAAACTCCTCAAAGCACAGCAGACAAAAAACCAGTACAAGAAAACCGCACTACAAACTAGAGCAGAATCGGTACAAGAAAACCGCACTGCAAACTAGAGCAGAATCGGTACAAGAAAACCGCACTACAAACTAGAGCAGAATCAGTACAAGAAAACCGCACTACAAACTAGAGCAGAATCAGTACAAGAAAACCGCACTACAAACTAGAGCAGAATCGGTACAAGAAAACCGCACTGCAAACTAGAGCAGAATCGGTACAAGAAAACCGCACTACAAACTAGAGCAGAATCGGTACAAGAAAACCGCACTACAAACTAGAGCAGAATCAGTACAAGAAAACCGCACTACAAACTAGAGCAGAATCGGTACAAGAAAACCGCACTACAAACTAGAGCAGAATCAGTACAAGAAAACCGCACTACAAACTAGAGCAGAATCAGTACAAGAAAACCGCACTACAAACTAGAGCTGACAGCTGGCACAACAAAACATGTATCTATTATATAAATAGATATACAGTAGAGTCTCACTAATCCAAGCCTCGCTTATCCAAGCCTCTGGATAATCCAAGCCATTTTTGTAGTCAATGTTTTCAATATATCGTGATATTTTGGTGCTAAATTTATAAATACAGTAATTACAACATAATATTACTGCGTATTGAACTACTTTTTCTGTCAAATTTGTTGTATAACATGATGTTTTGGTGCTTAATTTGTAAAATCATAACTTAATTTGATGTTTAATAGGCTTTTCCTTAATCCCTCCTTATTATCCAAGATATTCGCTTATCCAAGCTTCTGCTGGCCCGTTTAGCTTGGATAAGTGAGACTCTACTGTATCTATATAAATATCTATATAAATGGGCTACAGAGAAGATTCTGGTATTCTGTACAATAAAACCTGTTGGAATCTACCCAGCGTGTGTCTTGGTGCTTTCTTCTGGTGGAAGACTGACCCACAGCACAACTGGGAGAAGAGAACCCAACAATTTGTACGGAATACCAGAACCTTATCTGTAGCCCATTTATATAGGGGCTCTCACATACCAGAGGGTAATTGAGGTTTTATGGATTGTTAGGTTCTCTTCTCCCAGTTGTGCTGTGGGTCAGTCTTCCATCAGAAAAAGCACCAAGACACACACTGGTAGATTCCAACAGGTTTTATTGTACAGAATACCAGAACCTTCTCTTGGGCCCATTTATATAGGGGCTCTCACATACCAGAGGGTAATTGAGGTTTAATGGCTGGCCCGTTTTATGGCTGGCATCTGTTCTTCGTCAGCTCTTGCTCTGTGTCCGGAGATGTCAAAGATCGGAGATCATGACAGATAAGGAGGGTAGGGGCCTGCCTAATCTCCTTGGGGAGAGAGTTCCAGAGCGGGGGGGGGGGGGGAGACATAAATGGTGATACTTGCAAACCAGCCCAAGACTCACCGGCCCAGGGGCTGGCGGCGCTCTCCACCTCGTTGCACGTCGGGCCATCGCAAAGCTCCCGGGCCAAAGGGCTGCTCTCGCTCACGTTGTAGAAGCGCGTGGCTTCGAAGGCTGGAATGAGAGAGGGTTGCGCATCAGTGCAGACGAAGCCGGGAGGGCTATTATTATTATTATTATTATTATTATTATTATTATTATTATTAGGCAGCTGTGCCTGGCTACGCGTTGCTGTGGCATAGTCTGGTGGCAGAGCCGGCCCTAGGTAATTTTCAAGTGTAGGTGAACAGAATTTTGCCCCCCCAAAAACAATCACTGAAAAATAAAAGCATTGGATAAGCGAAAATGTTTGATAATATTGTTGGATATTAAACATCAAATTACATTAAGATTTTACAAACTGAGCACCAAAACACCCCTGTATGTTTTACGCCCCAAGCGACTGCCTAATTCGCCTCATGGTTGGACCGCCTCTGTCTGGTGGTATGGAACTACTTTTTCTGTCAAATTTGTTGTATGTTTTGGTGCTTAATTTGTATAATGATTACCTAATTTGATGTTTAATCGGCTTTTCCTGAATCCCTTCTTATTATCCATTCTGCCGGCCTGTTTATGTTGGACAAGTGAGACTGTACTGTATATTTATAATCTTATATTATCTGCTTAGAACTGGATGATATGAGGCCCCTTCTTCACAGCTGTATAAAACGCACACTGAAGTGGATTATCTGGCAGTGTGGACTCAAGATAATCCAGTTCAAAGCAGATAATATAAAATTATAAATGGGTCATATAGCTGTGTGGAAGGGCCTTGAGTCTACAGTTAAAACCAGATAATCTGTATTTTATAGGCAGTGTGGAAGAGGCCAAAGTGAGGCCTAACTCTGCCTGTCCCCTGGGCTGAGTGGGTTGCTAGGAGACCAAGTAGCCTTCTAACTGGCAGCAATTGGATAAAAACAATTATTCCTCTCCCTCTAATTAGGACTTTTTCTTTTCTTTTTGTTGAACTTAGAGGCATGGGTGAGGGGTTGTGCCATCAAGTTTAGTGTTTCTGGGATGTGTAGTTTTGTTGTTTTGTCCTAGGCCGAAATTTCATTACCCTTTTATATATATAGATAAATGGGTTCTATAGCTGTGTGGAAGGGCCTTGAGTCTACAATGCCATATAATCCAGTTAAAACCAGATAATCTGTATTTTTATAGGCAGTGTGGAAGAGGCCAAAGTGAGGCCTAACTCTGCCTGTCCCCGGTGCCGTGATTCCATCACTCTTTTATATATATAGAAGATGTGGTTGTGGCTGTTTACGCTTCCCCGGGCCAGCCGCAGATTGCAGAGTCTAAACTCCCCCCGATTTGGGGAGGGGGACGTACATGCAGACCCACCTGGCTCATAGTAGTCATACACTCGGATGGGGAGCGGGGCGGTCTTCCCCACAATGTACTCCCGGAAGGCCACAAACTTGACGCAGGTCATGCACTGGCTTGGGATCTGCTGGTCAATATAGAGGTTGGGTTAGAGGTTGCCCTCCAAAGGGGAGTGGGGGGCTTTGGCTCCAGGACTCCCCCCCGCCTGACCTCGTCGAAATAGAAGAGGACTTTCCTGCCGTCCACTTCGTAGCGCTTCAGGCCCGTTTGCTTGTTCGCGAGGAGCTGGAAGAGAAGTGGGTATAGATAAACATCATCATCATCATATTTGTATAATGTCTCCTTGTGGAGAGAAGAAGCACAGTATCAATAAATAAACATAATAATAATAATAATAATAATAATAATAATAATAATAATAATAATAATAATAATAATAAACATCACACAGTCCTAGACACTTGGGAAGTGTTCGACTTGTGATTTTGTGATACGAAATGCAGCATATACATCTTGTTTGCTGTGTCATACAATAAAATAATAATAACAATAATAACCTGCTTTGATTAAAGTCAAAAATCAGAAATTTCTCAGACAAAAAACCAGTACAAGAAAACCGCACTACAAACTAGACACATGACGTGGATTGACTACAAAAAAGGCCTTTGACTCACTCCCACACATTCTAATATTAATAATAGATACATGGCTGCTATGAGTCCAGGGTATAAATAAACATAATAATAATAATAATAATAATAATAATAATAATAATAATAATAATAATAATAATAATACATTCTAATACTAATAATAGATACATGGCTGCTATGAGTCCAGGGTATAAATAAACATAATAATAATAATAATAATAATAATAATAATAATAATAATAATACATTCTAATACTAATAATAGATACATGGCTGCTATGAGTCCAGGGTATAAATAATAATAATAATAATAATAATAATAATAATAATAATAATAATAATAATACATTCTAATACTAATAATGGAGACTTAGCCGCTTTGAGTCTCCTGGTGGAGAGAAACGGTGGGGCATAAATAATAATAATATTAATAATAATAATACACTCTAATACTAATAATAGATACATGGCCGCTATGAGTCCAGGGTATAAATAAACATAATAAACATAATAATAATAATAATAATAATAATAATAATAATAAATTTTAATACTAATAATAGATACACAGCTGCAATGAGTCCAGGGTATAAATAAACAACAACAACAACAACAACAACAATAATAATAATAATAACCTGCTTTGATTGAAGTCAAAAATCAGAAACTTCTCAAAGCACAGCAGACAAAAAACCAGTACAAGAAAACCGCACTACAAACTAGACACATGACGTGGATTGACTACAAAAAGGCCTTTGACTCACTCCCACACATTCTAATATTAATAATAGATACATGGCTGCTATGAGTCCAGGGTATAAATAAACATAATAATAATAATAATAATAATAATAATAATAATAATAATAATAATACATTTAATACTAATAATAGATTCATGGCTGCTATAAGTCCGGGGTATAAATAAACATAATAATCAGGCAATTGCACTCAGCCACAAGTGATAACCCATGACTATGAATGATGGTGATGATGAGGATGATGCTTGGGCGGATCTCCTTGTGTCTCTGGGGGGCCAATGGGCCGAAGGGCCTCACCTGCTCCAGGCTCTCAACGTCGGCTTGGAAGCCCGAAAACAGAGGCACTTCTAGGACGGCCATGTTGGACGAACCGGAGTGAAGCCATCTTGCGGGGCGACGAGGCAGGGAGGAAAAAGGGGAGTCAATGAGAAGAGGACACCTTTGGGTGCAGACACCTATATTGCTTTGCTTGCTCACGTTGAAAACGAAACTGACTTTAGGAGTCTTCCGAGGTTTACAAATCGCAAACAAAAAAGCATTGGGTGAGTTTCAGTTCTTAAGTTTTGGCATATGCGTCGGATATTGCCTCGTAAGTACGAATTCAACAAATCTGATCCCACTTACGAGGACTAACGAAAAAATACACACCTCTAATGTCTACCGTCGTTTTCTGTACAGTGCCTGATATACGCTGTCTCACCGAAAACGGAATAGAAGAAGAACATTTGTAAGGTTCACAAAGTATTTGTTGGATTTTTGGTTGTGTGTATATGAAATGTAAATCAAGTGTTTCTGCTGTTTTGCAAGTGAAACGGTTAACAGCAGGCCAGTTTGACTGACAGCCTGCTGTGACCTATGAGACATGATTTCCAGCCTTGGAAGTCGGAACTTAATAATAATAATAATAATAATAATAATAATAAAACTTTATTTATACCCCGCCACCATCTCCCTGTGGGGACTCGGGGCGGCTCACAATGTTACAAAAGTAACAGCACAAACACACCAGCAATATACACAGTTTAAAACACAAGAAGATAATAAAACAGAAGTTAAAACAAAGGTTTATACAGCAGTAATAATATCAAACAACCACCAATGCCATTCAGTCAACTTAAAAGGTGGTGGTGGGGGATTATAGCAGTAATATAAGATAAAATCATTAAATTAAATTAAAGATTAAATTAAATTAAATTAAATTAATTCCTTCGGACTAAGGAATGTGCCTTCTTATCTCTCTTGTTGAGCTGTGTGTGCCGAGCCGAGAGGCAAAGGGAAAATGCCAGCTTCTAGCGATGGACTTTGGTGTTATGTAAATATATCTCTGTAAATATTAAATAAGTGTTTGAACTTCACTTCACTTTATTTCTTAATTAGTCGCTCTCCACCAGAGTGCTCCGAGTGACTTACAATTTAAAATATCATTCCACAATATAGAAAACATTCAACCTAAAAACATTCAACCTAAAAACATTCAGACTGCAGAAGTCTTTGAGTCTGACATTGGAGAGGAATTGGTGAGGGCAGAAGTTCACCAATTCGTCAGGGTGCTGGTCTGGAGCTGTTGATCGATCGTTTTGAAGAAACCCACCAACTCACACCCTGATCCCTGGCTCTGCATCATGACAGTATTCATGGTTGCAAATGTTACGAGGAAAGGACGGGAAGCTCTGCCTGTGTCGGTGTTCGGGATTCCTCGTCTTCAGAAGAGGAAGGGGAGCAGAAAGTGTTCAGGAAGTAGAGGAGGACTGGGAATCAGAGGAGGAGGTCTTGAAGGTTCCCACATTTCAGGAAAGGCGAAAGAAAACAAAGACATTGTTCAGCTAGACTAGCTGCCAGAAACACTAAAATAATTGGGAACCGCCCTAACAGCTCCTGTGTGGCGGAACTCATGGCTATAAATCAGAAGCAAGGGTAGCTTTCGCTGGTAACAAACGACTCTGATGCTTAAGCCTTTCCTCCCCTTGTCCCTGCTTCAAGTCTGCGCTTGAGAAACTGCTCCTAAGGATTTATTGATCATTGCATGTTGTTTCTTCATCTGCAGCTTTATTTGGGACTTTATCAGAGACTTGAGTACTGTGTCTGCACGAAGACTTCTTTGCTTTCGTTTGCATTATACAATATTAGTCTGGAATGTGTAGTTTTGTTGTTTTGTCCTAGGCCGAAATTTCATTACCCTTTTATATATATAGATGCAGATGTTTCTTTTTACCTTTCCCTTTGGCTGCTGGGTTAACTTCTTCCTAAGGTGGATAGAATCTAAGATGCTCTTTTACCCTAACCCTGAGTTGCTATTTTAGAAAGCGCAGGTCTTTCCCTGTCTAAACTCAAAGCTAGCTTGGAGACGAAGTGGTTAGAGCTTCTTCCAATGGCAGAGAAATCCTGGGATATTCTCTGCCCCAGTGCTGAGTTGCTATCTTGGAAAGAGCAGGTCTTTCCCTGTCTAAACTCAAAGCTAGCTTGGAGACAAAGTGGTTAGAGCTTCTTCCAATGGCAGAGAAATCCTGGGATATTCTCTGCCCCAGTGCTGAGTTGCTATTTTAGAAAGCGCAGGTCTTTCCCTATCTAAACTCAGAACTAGTTTTAAAGGCAAGAGGTTAGTACTTACGATGGCTTGTCTGAGCTGGCCTGGCTTGATCACAGAAGCACATCTGAGTTCTTTACTCTATTTTGTAGTTTTGGTTCGCTTTGGGAATGTAAACAGTTGCTAATATACTATGCAAAAACCCTTTTCTTCTGTGCCACTCGTGCCTCCAAAGCAAGCCTTTCCCTTCCCGGAAGGTGTTTACAGACTTTCGGCTTTGTCACTGAGGTTTGCATTTGGGGCAGGCTGGCTACAAACCTCTGTTGATGGTTAACTATCAGGGTGTTGCTGAGTCTGTAGCAACCCTGGAGAAAAGGCAAAAAGGGTGCTATTTCCTACAACGATGGGACAATGCAAGTCAAACTCCTGGGAGACGGAACACAACCGCTTACTTTGAGTATACCTTCAGCCACCCCTGTGTGTCTGTAGTAAAGCTTCTTTGCTTTCCTTTGTATTATACAGCTGCGTGCGCTGTTCTTTTATGTTTTGCTCTTTTATGTTTTTGTGTCTTTTATGTTTTGTTCTTTAATGTTTTTATGTTTTTGCCTTTTTCATTTACTTACAACGTGGCATTAAGGGACAAATTAGGGCGGAGAGGGGAGAGAGGAGAGCCGCTGTCGGAGCCTCACCTCGTGCAGGTCTCCACGGTCACCTTGTACTCCTGTCGGTCCTGGTCGGCCGCGGGGTCGTCGTCGTCTCCTCCGGCCACCCGCTCCGGGCCGTCCTCCCCGGCGGGGAAGAGCAGGGTCCAGGGCGCGCGGGGCTGCGAGGGCGAGCGGCGGAGCCTCTTCGGATGCGGCTCCTGCAGGCTCACCAGCAGCTGGAAGGACGGCTTGGCCACCGGGTCCGGGACGTTGTACGACACGTCGACCTTGATGGGACCAGGAAACGTGAAGTGAATCTCACAAAGGGGTCTGCTTATCTTGGCTGAAATTGTTCTTCAAAGGTTTTCCCCTGCCCGATATAAGAGGGCTAGCCACAAAGTAGGTTACGTTTTGGATTATAAGAAGGACAAAGTATAGGAGAAATCATTTACCATATGCAGCTGAAAGACCCATCCCAAAACTACAATCTCATGTAATCCCCATTGAAATCTAGGCACGTCTCATATAGATAAATGAGTTTGAAAAGTACGGCTCCAGTAAATTCCCTGCTTGTGTCCTCAGCTCTTCCCCCTTCTCCCTTCCTGCAGCGTTACTGGGGCAGACCTTTTCAAACTCATTTATCTATATGAGACGTGCCTAGATTTCAGTGGGGATTACCTGAGATTGTATTATTGTCTTTCAGCTGCATACGGTAAATGAATAATAATAATAATAATAACTTTATTCTTATACCCCGCCCCATCTCCCCGGAGGGACTCGGAGCGGCTTACATGGGGCCAGGCCCGGACACAACAGCACAAAATCAAATAAAAACAATAAACAAATCACCCAAGAATAAAACATCAACATGGATAAAAAATGGTCATAAAAGGTCAATATACAAAATAATGTTAAAATCATGATTTGGATCCAAAGATCTGGGCCAAGGTGCAGAAAAAATGTCAAGTCATCAGGGAGGGGTAGTAATTAAAGTGCTAAGTGTAATCCTGAGAAAGCATACCTGAGGGTCTAATGATTTCTCCTATACTTTGTCCTTTTTAAAATCCAAAACGTAACCTACTTTGTGGATAGCCCTCATATAATAATAATAATAATAATAATAATAATAATAATAATAATAATAATAATAACAATAACTTTATTTTAATACCCCGCCTCTATCTCCCCAAAGGGCCCTCAGGGCGGCTTACATGGGGCCAAGCCCAAATAAAAACAATAGCAATATAAAACACAACAATAGAAATAGAAAGACCACTGAAATTAACAAGAGCACACACTCACACACAAAACCAAGCTTTGGTTTTAGCTTTGTGTCATGTTTTAGCTTTGTGTCATCCAGTTTAGCTTTCTGGGGAGCTCAAGGTTTCATGGTAACAACAAGGCAACTTTCTAATCCTTACATCTAGAAAGGTTGGCTATTAGTACTACTGGATAGGAAGGGCTTCGATACTGTTTCTGTTCTGCTGCTGCAGAACCTGTTTTGCTGGTGGTTTGTTCCCTTCCCTCGGTAGGATAAGAGGACGGTGTCATGCTTTGCAAAGGCACTTAAACTGGAAAGTGAAGTGCATGAAGCCGATTGGCTGAGCCTGCAAAGACCTGGGGATTGATTCGATACTGTTTCTGTTCTGCTGCTGCAGAACGTGTTTTGCTGGTGGCTTGTTCCCTTCCCTTGGGAGGATAAGAGGACAGTGTCATGCTTTGCAAAGGCACTGTGTTGCGCATGTTAACTGGAGAGTGAAGTGCATGAAGCCGATTGGCTCAGCCTACAAAGACCTGGGGATTGATTCGATACTGTTTCTGTTCTGCTGCTGCAGAACGTGTTTTGCTGGTGGCTTGTTCCCTTCCCTCGGGAAGATAAAAGGACGGTGTCGTGCTTTGCAAAGGAACTGTGCTGCGTGTGTTAACTGGAAAGTGAAGTGCATGAAGCAGATTGGCTGAGCCTGCAAAGACCTGGGGATTGATTCAATACTGTTTCTGTTCTGCCGCTGCAGAACCTGTTTTGCTGGTGGCTTGTTCCCTTCCCTCGGGAGGATAAGAAGACGGTGTCATGCTTTGCAAAGGCAGTGTGCTGCGTGTGTTAATGTCACGACCCAGGCGGCAGAGGCACCAATAACCATACACAGAGGCCAGAATCTAACTAATATCTTTATTGAAGGAATATATAAAGTTAATAAAAACAAGTATAGAAAATAGTCCAGAATTAGACCCTTCAGGAAAGGTCAGAATTAGTCCAAAAAAGCAATGTCCAATAAGAAATATTAAGGTCCAAAGTTGTAATCCAATAACCGAAACGCTCACTTTGCCAAGCAAAGTGAGGGGAGATGACAAGGTCCTTTAGTCCATAAAACTTGAGCGTGGCTAGGAAATAACTTGATACTTGAAACAAGGCTTGAACGTGGAACAAGGTAACTAAGAACAAGAACAAGGTCCGTGGAATAACTTGGTAAAATCCGTGAAACAAGGCAAGGATTAGTCCTGGGAAACAAGGCAAAGTCCGTAGGTAAACAAAGGCTGGGAAGCAGGGCGAAGGCTGGATAGCAAGGCAAGGCTTGAGCTGAAGCGAGGCTTGAATCGGAGCGCGCTGTCCAGACACAACTCGCTCCGTAGGCTGACGAATTGACTCCGCGAAGTTGCTACGCGGGCAAAACACCTATATAGAGTCCAACTTTCTCACCAAAGCGGTTCTCTGGGAATCAGAAACGAAAGCTAAACTCTGAGACCAGATGTTAAACTCCTTAAAGATTCTCACGAGAACCAATGTTAATTGGCAACATTCTTAGCTGCTATCCTCGCACTCCTGCGCGAAGCTGAATCCAAACTTCTCTGTTGTTTACAAAACTCCCGGCGCAAGAACACGGGAGAAGTAGGCTCTGGGGTTGTTTGACATACTTCTGGGGCACAACTTTCTTGCAGGTGCAAGGTTTCCAGATCTGCCTGGGAAGAATCTGGCTGAGAGGAATCCAGTTCAGACTGGGAAGGTAAAAAACCCAAGTTTTCATCTTCATCAGGGATTACAATGTCCTGAGCAGGACTACAAGGCCCATGGTTCATCACACTATCCCCCTCCTCAGGGCCCCTCCCAAACTGGGGTCCTCTCCCCGAGGCGCGAGGTCGCGGTTTGGTGGGATAGGTCAGATGGAAGCGACGGGTTAGATCAGGAGCATGGACTGTGGAGGCGTCTTCCCAAGAGCGTTCCTCAGGCCCAAAACCCACCCAGTCAATGAGATATTGTAGGCGGCGGCGATGAAAGCGAGAATCCAAAATGTCCTCAACCTCGAACTCCTCCTCCCCATTCATCAAAACAGGAGGGGGGGCCGGTTGGTCTGTATCAGGACGTACACCATCCGCCGGAAGGAGCAGGGAACGGTGAAACACTGGGTGAATGCGCATTGAACGCGGAAGTTGGAGTTTGAAAGTCACGGGGTTTAATTGCGCCACCACTGGATAGGGGCCAATGAAACGGGCATCTAACTTCCGGCATGGGCGGTGGGAGGGCAGAAAGCGAGTGGACAGAAAAACCCGATCTCCTACCTTGATTTCGGGGCCCGGCTGGCGGTGTTTGTCAGCGTGGCGTTTATAGTCCTCCTTGGCTTGGTCCAGTTGCTGGAGCAAAAGTTGTTGCACCGCTGTGAGTTCCTGCAGCCAATCCTCTGCTGCGGGAACTTCTGAAGTTTCAATGACAGGGGGAAAGAAACGTGGATGGAAACCGTAGTTTGCAAAGAACGGCGTTTCTTTTGTAGAAGCTTGAACTCCATTATTGTAGGCAAACTCAGACAGTGGTAACAGAGAAGCCCAATTGTCCTGTTGGTAGTTTACATAACAGCGAAGATACTGCTCCAAAGTGGCATTGGTGCGCTCCGTTTGCCCATCTGTTTGGGGATGATGAGCTGAAGATAAGCGAGAGTCTATGCCCAGTAGTTTTTGTAGTGCCTTCCAAAAACGAGAGGTGAATTGAGATCCACGGTCTGTGACTAAACTCTTGGGCAATCCATGTAGTCTGAAAACATGCTGAAGAAATAGATCCGCAGTTTCTTTGGCCGTGGGGAGGCCTTCGCAGGGAATGAAATGGGCTAACTTGGTGAATAGGTCCACCACCACTAAGATCGTGGTGAATCCACAGGAAGGTGGTAGGTCAGTGATGAAATCCGCGGAAATTATTTCCCATGGGCGAGATGGGGTAGGAAGGGGGTGCAAAAGCCCTGAGGGCTTCTCCCTTCGTATCTTGGAGCGCTGGCATACTGGGCAGGTGTTGACATATTTTTCCACATCCTTGCGGATCTTGGGCCACCAAAAATCTCTTAGGATCAAATGCATGGTTTTAAATAGTCCGAAGTGTCCTGCTGGTTTGCAGTCATGACACAGACGAAGCGCTTTTTCCCTGCCCGGTCCGGGTGGGATATAAACATGATTTCTATAGCAGAGCAGCCCATCTTTAAGCGAAAAGGGAAAATGCAGACCTTGGCGAAGTTGGTCCTGCGCCCAGGCATCTGCTTGCTGACTAGCCCTGATTTCTTGAGCACAGATGGGTCCTGGAGTAGGGGAAGTTGAACCAATGGGACTGGATTTGGTGTTCCCCACTGTGAGCGTGGCAAAGTTCTCAGGTTGTAGCAGTTGGGATTCAAAGGTCTCCTTGCGTCCTGCAGCGTATTCCGGTTTACGTGACAGGGCGTCTGCTTGCTTGGTTTGAGCTGGGGTCACATAATGGATCTGGAAGTTGAAACGTTCAAAGAATAAAGCCCAACGTTGCTGCCTCTGATTTAGTTTGCGGGCAGTTCTTAGATGTTCTAGATTACGATGATCAGTGTGGACTTCAATGGGGAATTTGGCCCCTTCTAGCCAATGTCTCCAAGTTTCAAAGGCTGCCTTTATGGCCAGTAGTTCTTTTTCCCAAATGGTGTAATTCCTCTCTGGTGTGGTTAGTTGACGAGAATAAAAGGCACAGGGGTGGAGGTGATCTCCCACCGGTTGTAAGAGTACAGCCCCAATTGCCACATCAGAGGCGTCCGCTTGCACCACAAAAGGGGTTCCAGGATTTGGGTGCTGTAGAATTGGCTGGGAGGTGAATAGTTTCTTCAGTTGCTGGAACCCTTTCTCTGCTTGATCAGTCCAGCGGAAAGGCTGCTTTCCACGGATGCAGCTAGTGATGGGGTCGGACCAGCGGGCAAAATCTGGAATGAACTTGCGGTAGTAGTTCGCGAACCCCAAGAAACGCTGCACCTCTTTCTTGTTAGTTGGCGCCCGCCATTCCAATACTGCTGAAACTTTGGCTGGATCCATGGAAAGCCCTAGAGGCGAGATGCGGTAGCCAAGGAAATCTACCTCTTGTAGATCAAAAGCGCATTTTTCTAGCTTGGCATAAAGTCCATGATCCCGCAGTCGTTGCAACACCATTTTGACGTGGTTCTCATGTTCTGATTGTGATCTGGAAAACACCAAAAAATCGTCCAGGTAGATTATCAAGAATCTGTCTAGATAGTCCTGAAAAATATCGTTGACAAAATGCTGGAACGTTGCGGGAGCTCCGCATAAACCGAAATTCATAACTCGGGACTCGAATAATCCGAATTTAGTCTGGAAGGCGGTCTTCCACTCGTCCCCTTCTCTGATACGAACTAGATTATAAGCCCCCCGAAGATCCAGCTTGGTGTAGACCTTGGCTCCTCGAAGTCGGTCCAGTAGATCCGAGATTAAGGGCAGGGGATAGCTGTTCCGCTTGGTGATATTGTTCAATGCTCTGTAGTCCACCACCAAGCGTAATTCCCCTGACTTCTTCTTCACAAACATCACCGGGGAGGCGGCTGGGGATTGAGAGGGTCTGATGAACCCCTTGCGAAGGTTTGTCTCTAAGAATTCCCTGAGAGCTTCTTGCTCTGGTTCAGTCAGGGAGTAGAGATGCCCTCGCGGGATCGGGGCCCCCTCCACCAAGTCAATGGCACAGTCATAAGGTCTATGTGGGGGTAATTTTTCGGCTTCTTTCTCATTGAATACATCCCAATACTCGGAGTACTTCTTTGGCAAGGTGATGATGGGCTCGGAGTCTGTGGCATGGCATACCTTGGCTACGAGGCAATGGTTTTGGCAGTACGGTGAAGCAAACTGCAGTTCTCTGTTGGACCAGGAGATGTTAGGGTCGTGGAGTGTCAGCCATGGAATTCCCAAAATCACAGGGAAATGGGGAACCTCGGTAACAAAGAAGGAAATCTCTTCCATATGTTCCCTTATCCACATCCTGGTGGGTTCCGACCACTGGCTTACGGGGCCCGTCTTGAGGGGACGGCCGTCTATGGCTTGCACCACACGGGCATTCTTGAAATCATGATATTGTAATCCCAGAGAGTCGGCATACTCTCTATCGATGAAATTGTTGGTAGCTCCAGAGTCTATCATGGCGTGGATCATGACGGGTCCCCTTTTTGCTGACCATAATGTGACCACGAGAAGGAACAGGACCCCGGTTGGCGGCTCTTGGATGGATTTTTTGACCGGGTTGGCGAGCCTCTCTACACCCGGTCGTTGGCTTCCCCCGCCGGCTGTGTGCCAGTCGGCTCAGACGCCTTCGACTCCGTGGAGGACGCCGCCGCAAGACGGGCGGCAGGCTTCCCTTTGGCTGGGCACTCTCTGGCGAAGTGGCCCCCGTTCCCGCAGTACCAGCAGAGGTTCAAGCGTTGACGACGGGCCTTCTCGGCGGCATCTAGTCTGGGACGCACATTACCCAACTGCATCGGCACCTCCTCGCCTCCTCTGGGGTATGGGGTTGGCGGCGGGGGTCTCCACACCGGACGTGGCTGAACACTGGCGGGAGCGGGGGGTTTTGCCCCGGCTCTACCGCCCTGGCCTCGAACCCATTGTTTCCTGTTGGCAATCATGACTTCAGCCCGTAAACATTGATCAATGAGTGCCTCGAGGGTCTGGGGAGGATCCACCTTGGAGATTTCTTCCAGCATTTCAATGTTGAGACCCTCCCGAAATTGTCCTCTGAGGGCTACATCGTTCCAGCCGGTGTTGTGGGCCAGCACGCGGAACTCGGCTATGTACTGAGACATGGGTCTGTCTCCTTGAAGGAGGCGCCGGAGTTTGTGACCGGCTGCCTCCAAATTGTCCTCGATTCCCCAGGTCTCCTTAAGGTGATCCAAGAAGCGTTGTGCTGAATTTAGGTGGGGGGAGGCTTGATCAAACAGGGCCGTCGCCCAGTTAGCCGCTGGTCCGTCTAGAAGACTGTAGACCCACGCCACCTTGATGTCTTCTTGGGGAAACTCGGCATCACGGGCCTCTAGATAAGCTTGACATTGGCGGCGGAAAACATGAACCTTAGCAGCTTCTCCAGAAAACTTGGTAGGCAACGCCATGGCCGGGAGGCGAACTCCGCGCTCCCTCAACCCTTTTATTTCTCCATCCTGCGCGTTGAGTCTGTCACGGATGCGGTCCACTTCGTCCTTGCTGATGGTGTAGCTGAGCGGCTGTCCAGCCGGCGCGGCTCCGGTAGACATCCTGGCCTCGGTTAGTTGGTGCTTATGGGTGGCGGAGTCAAACTGTCACGACCCAGGCGGCAGAGGCACCAATAACCATACACAGAGGCCAGAATCTAACTAATATCTTTATTGAAGGAATATATAAAGTTAATAAAAACAAGTATAGA
The DNA here is from genome assembly GCF_035594765.1 of Anolis carolinensis. Classification (NCBI taxonomy): domain Eukaryota; kingdom Metazoa; phylum Chordata; class Lepidosauria; order Squamata; family Anolidae; genus Anolis; species Anolis carolinensis. The sequence continues at coordinate 40,519,857 of NW_026943818.1, read as the reverse complement.
AAATAGTCCAGAATTAGACCCTTCAGGAAAGGTCAGAATTAGTCCAAAAAAGCAATGTCCAATAAGAAATATTAAGGTCCAAAGTTGTAATCCAATAACCGAAACGCTCACTTTGCCAAGCAAAGTGAGGGGAGATGACAAGGTCCTTTAGTCCATAAAACTTGAGCGTGGCTAGGAAATAACTTGATACTTGAAACAAGGCTTGAACGTGGAACAAGGTAACTAAGAACAAGAACAAGGTCCGTGGAATAACTTGGTAAAATCCGTGAAACAAGGCAAGGATTAGTCCTGGGAAACAAGGCAAAGTCCGTAGGTAAACAAAGGCTGGGAAGCAGGGCGAAGGCTGGATAGCAAGGCAAGGCTTGAGCTGAAGCGAGGCTTGAATCGGAGCGCGCTGTCCAGACACAACTCGCTCCGTAGGCTGACGAATTGACTCCGCGAAGTTGCTACGCGGGCAAAACACCTATATAGAGTCCAACTTTCTCACCAAAGCGGTTCTCTGGGAATCAGAAACGAAAGCTAAACTCTGAGACCAGATGTTAAACTCCTTAAAGATTCTCACGAGAACCAATGTTAATTGGCAACATTCTTAGCTGCTATCCTCGCACTCCTGCGCGAAGCTGAATCCAAACTTCTCTGTTGTTTACAAAACTCCCGGCGCAAGAACACGGGAGAAGTAGGCTCTGGGGTTGTTTGACATACTTCTGGGGCACAACTTTCTTGCAGGTGCAAGGTTTCCAGATCTGCCTGGGAAGAATCTGGCTGAGAGGAATCCAGTTCAGACTGGGAAGGTAAAAAACCCAAGTTTTCATCTTCATCAGGGATTACAATGTCCTGAGCAGGACTACAAGGCCCATGGTTCATCACAGTTAACTGGAAAGTGAAGTGCATGAAGCAGATTGGCTGAGCCTGTAAAGACCTGGGGATTGATTTGATACTGTTTCTGTTCTGCTGCTGCAGAACGTGTTTTGCTGGTGGCTTGTTCCCTTCCCTCGGGAGGATAAGAGGATGGTGTCATGCTTTGCAAAGGCACTTTAACTGGAAAGTGAAGTGCATGAAGCCGATTGGCTGAGCCTGCAAAAACCTGGGGATTCATTCAATACTGTTTCTGTTCTGCTGCTGCAGAACGTGTTTTGCTGGTGGCTTGTTCCCTTCCCTCGGGAGGATAAGAAGACGGTATCATGCTTTGCAAAGGAACTTCTCACCTGCAAGAGGCAGCAGCCTTCGCCTTTGGCGCTCACAAACAGCCCCGTCGGGATGGAGGGGATCTGGGGGCAAAAGAGGCAAGAAGGGCTGAAGCAGGGAGAACACACGGCACACCCGCCTTTGCCAGGAGAATCTTCCTATTTAATAATAATAATAATAATTAATAAATGCAGACTGTGCAAGGAAACCGACGAAACCATGGATCATATCCTCAGCTGCTGTAAGAAAATCGCACAGACAGACTACAAACAGAGGCTTGGGGTGGGGGTGTGGCCTCCTTCCAAGGGCCTGAGACAGGGCTGAGCCTCTATACCTCTCCTGAGAGGCCTTTTAGGACTAAAGGGCGGAGCTAGAGAAGGGGGCGGGGCCTCTTCCCAAGAGCCTAAGACAGGGCTGAGCTTCTATACCTCTCCTGAGAGGCCTTTTAGGAATAAAGGGCGGAGCTAGAGAAGGGGGCGGGGCCTCTTTCCAAGAGCATGAGACAGGGCTGAGCCTCTATATTTCTCCTCAGAGGCCTTTTAGGACTAAAGGGCGGGGCTAGGGGTGGGGGCGGGGCCTCTTCCCAAGAGCATGAGACAGGGCTGAGCCTCTACACCTCTCCTGAGAGGCCTTTTAGGACTAAAGGGCGGGGCTAGGGGTGGGGGCGGGGCCTCTTCCTAAGAGCACGAGACAGGGCTGAGCCTCTATATTTCTCCTGAGAGGCCTTTTAGGACTGAAGGGCGGAGCTAGGGATGGGGGCGGGGCCTCCTTCCAAGAGCATGAGACAGGGCTGAGCCTCTACACCTCTCCTGAGAGGCCTTTTAGGACTAAAGGGCGAGGCTAGGGGTGGGGGCGGGGCCTCTTCCTAAGAGCCCGAGACAGGGCTGAGCCTCTATATTTCTCCTGAGAGGCCTTTTAGGACTAAAGGGCGGGGCTAGGGGTGGGGGCGGGGCCTCTTCCTAAGAGCACGAGACAGGGCTGAGCCTCTATATTTCTCCTGAGAGGCCTTTTAGGACTGAAGGGCGGAGCTAGGGATGGGGGCGGGCCTCCTTCCAAGAGCATGAGACAGGGCTGAGCCTCTACACCTCTCCTGAGAGGCCTTTTAGGACTAAAGGGCGGGGATAGGGGTGGGGGTGGGGCCTCTTCCCAAGAGCCTGAGACAGGGCTGAGCCTCTACACCTCTCCTGAGAGGCCTTTTAGGACTAAAGGGCGGGGATAGGGGTGGGGGTGGGGCCTCTTCCCAAGAGCCTGAGACAGGGCTGAGCCTCTATACCTCTCCTGAGAGGCCTTTTAGTACTAAAGGGCGGGGCTAGGGGTGGGGGTGGGGCCTCTTCCCAAGAGCCTGAGACAGGGCTGAGCCTCTACACCTCTCCTGAGAGGCCTTTTAGGACTAAAGGGCGGGGCTAGGGGTGGGGGCGGGGCCTCTTCCCAAGAGCATGAGACAGGGCTGAGCCTCTGTAGACCTCCCTTGAGGCGCTTGTGAGGCTCAGCCCCGTCAGGCACTTGGGAAGAGGCCCCGCCCCCTCCTCTAGCCCCGCCCCCTGTGTCCAGGACAGGGATAGAAGCTCAGCCCTGCCTCAGAGATCGTAACTCCGCCCATCCCAGTCCTGGCCATCCATTTGTGGCCCCGCCCACCTCCCCTCTCAGCCCTGCATCTTGGACTGGGGAGAGGCTCAGCCCCGCCCTCTGGAGCGGGAGCCACGCCCACCCCTCTAAGCCACACCCCCTTTCCAGGTGGCGCTGAGTCATATTTTTTTTGGAAAGCGGGCGGCAGGCCAAATACGTTTCTGCCGCCCCTGTCACTTTTACAACCTGCTACTGAGCATGTTCAGACTCAGGACTCCCTTTTGTATTCCCTTTTGGAAGGCACGGAGAAATATATTTGGGTGCCACCAGCATATTGATACTACTGCACCCCATTCCCCCATCCAGCCCACGACCTCCTCCAGGCATTCATTCATTCAGAGGAGAGATGTACTGAGCATGTTCAGACTCAGGACTCCTTTTTGTATTCCCTTTTGGAAGGCACGGAGAAATATATTTGGGTGCCACCAGCATATTGATACTACTGCACCCCATTCCCCCATCCAGCCCACAACCTCCTCCAGGCATTCATTCATTCAGAGGAGAGATGTACTGAGCATGTTCAGACTCAGGACTTCCTTTTGTATTCCCTTTTGGAAGGCACGGAGAAATATATTTGGGTGCCACCAGCATATTGACACTACTGCACCCCATTCCCCCATCCAGCCCACGACCTCCTCCAGGCATTCATTCATTCAGAGGAGAGATGTACTGAGCATGTTCAGACTCAGGACTCCCTTTTGTATTCCCTTTTGGAAGGCACGGAGAAATATATTTGGGTGCCACCAGCATATTGATACTACTGCACCCCATTCCCCCATCCAGCCCACAACCTCCTCCAGGCATTCATTCATTCAGAGGAGAGATGTACTGAGCATGTTCAGACTGAGGACTCCCTTTTGTATTCCCTTTTGGAAGGCACGGAGAAATATATTTGGGTGCCACCCAAATTGATACTACTGCACCCCATGCCGATGGATAATTTCTCCCAGGGTTTCGTGTAAATATCACATGAAATATTACCACAGTACTCTGGAGGATCTTCTTGTTGCCTCGATTCAGCTCAAAGGTCTCCTGGTAATCCAGGTTGGTGGAGGCCAGGGAAACGGTGAGGTTGACGCCGCCGATGTAGGAGAGGATGGCGTACTCGGCCAGGGCCTGTAGGGCCACACAGGTGTCCTGGGAGGAGGAAGAGGAGAGGAAGCGACTTATGGACTTCAGCGAGTACAAGTATACTTAAAGACTGTAGAATATTAAGACTGATACCCTGTGTACTCAACACAGAGATGCTACATCCTATCTGTATGTCATGATCTCCAATCTTTGACATCTCCGGTCGGCTGACATAGAACAGATGCCAGCCATAAAACGGGCCAGCCAGAAAACCTCAATTACCCTCTGGTATGTGAGAGCCCCTATATAAATGGGCTACAGAGAAGGTTCTGGTATTCTGTACAATAAAACCTGTTGGAATCTACCAGCGTGTGTCTTGGTGCTTTCTTCTAGTGGAAGACTTATCCACAGCACAACTGGAAGAAGAGAACCTAACAATCCAGAAAACCTCAATTACCCTCTGGTATGTGAGAGCCCCTATATATATGGGCTACAGAGAAGATTCTAGTATTCTGTACAATAAAACCTGTTGGATTCTGTGCAAATTTTTAGGTTCTCTTCTCCCAGTTGTGCTGTGGGTCAGTCTTCCACCAGAAAAAGCACCAAGACAGAACCCTCTCTCTAGCCCATTTATATAGGGGCTCTCGCATACCAGAGGGTAATTGAGGTTTTATGGCTGGCCCCGTCCAAGACACACACTGGTAGATTCCAACAGGTTGTATTGTACAGAATACCAGAACCTTCTCTGTAGCCCATTTATATAGGGGCTCTCGCATACCAGAGGGTAATTGAGGTTTTATGGCTGGCCCCGTTCAAGACACACACTGGTAGATTCCAACAGGTTGTATTGTACAGAATACCAGAACCTTCTCTGTAGCCCATTTATATAGGGGCTCTCACATACCAGAGGGTAATTGAGGTTTTATGGCTGGCCATCTGTTCTTTGTCAGCGCTTGCTCTGGGTCCGGAGATGTCAAAGATCGGAGATCATAACAGGTGGGCTGCAGACATTTTCCGAGATGCGAGTCTCCTTCTTTCTCAGACGCCTGCTCCGCCCCCCCCCCCCCGGTCTGATTGCCCCATTGGGGTCTCACCTGCGTGGACGAGAAGCCCCCCAAGGCGTTCCGCTGCTGGGAGAGCCACTTGACCACCGGTAGCGCCGAGGCCACGTCCCCCAGGACTGTGTAGGTCAGCAGTGCGTAGCCGGTCATCTCCACTTCAGCCGACACCACTGGGAGGAAGGGAGGGAGGATGGGGAAGGGGGTCAGGGGGCTCCCAATGCCCACAAGAGATATAGGGCCACTCTCTCCCCAGGGCCACCCCGCTTTTGGATCCTCCCCCCAGGCTCCCTTGATCTCAAGGGAAGTGACGAGGAAATTTACCTGACTGCGAGAAGCCGTCATTGAAGCCCATGAAGCTGTCCTCGTCCGTGGCGAGGGTCCCCATCAAGCTCCAGTGGGTGAAGCCGTCTGAAAGAAGGGGGAGCGGTGGTGGATTGCGGGCACAGCTTCCCCGCAGCGCCCCAAAAACGAGAGGAGGCCATCCCTGCTCTGGCTTGCCGGGACATCAACATAGTCCTCACCGCCCAAGCAGGGAGAACAGAACTCCTCTGAAGCTTTAGGTGCTCTTACTGTTAATGTGGGATTTGTGTATTGATAGTGTTTAAATGCAATTTGTGCCATGCTTGTATTGCAACTGATTGCATCATCCAGAATGTACCATAATGTGGAAAGAGTTAATGGCCAAGAAGCTAGGATGACCTTGATGTGTGGCTGGAACTAGGGAGTATCCAGACACAAGTGTTTGGATTTGTGCCATGCTTGTATTGCAACTGATTGCATCATCCAGAATGTACCATAATGTGGAAAGAGTTATTGGCCAAGAAGCTATGATGAGCTTGATGTGTGGCTGGAACTAGGGAGTATCCAGACACAAGTGTTTGGATTTGTGCCATGCTTGTATTGCAACTGATTGCATCATCCAGAATGTACCATAGTGTGGAAAGAGTTCATGGCCAAGAAGCTATGATGAGCTTGATGTGTGGCTGGAACTAGGGAGTATCCAGACACAAGTGTTTGGATTTGTGCCATGCTTGTATTGCAACTGATTGCATCATCCAGAATGTAGCATAGTGTGGAAAGAGTTAATGGCCAAGAAGCTATGATGTCCTTGATGTGTGGCTGGAACTAGGGAGTATCCAGACACAAGTGTTTGGATTTGTGCCATGCTTGTATTGCAACTGATTGCATCATCCAGAATGTACCATAGTGTGGAAAGAGTTAATGGCCAAGAAGCTATGATGTTCTTGATGTGTGGCTGGAACTAGGGAGTATCCAGACACTAGTGTTTGTGCATAACGATTGCGTCAGTTCAGTTCAGTTTGTGATTTATATCTTATAAAGAGCACAACATTAGACAAATTTCCTTTTATTTTTTATACCTGAAGCAGAGCCATCAAGAAAGAAATTATAAAACATTTGCTGCTTACCAGAAGAAGGGTTACCGAAACTGGGATAAAACCCGGGAACCAGTTGTAAACGGCATAAACGGCTATATGACCACCTACTCCAGGCAATAACCATCTACTCAGGATCTACACCAACATTGACTCTGTCTCCTTGGCTTTACTATTGATTCTAAACCTGTGGAGTCCTGAGGAATCCTTCCAGAACTGCAGAGACTCTGAATCGGTTTGCCTTTAAGCCAATCTAGTCCTTTTAGGACTGCAGAAACTTATATCATCTTGTTTGATTTACAATACTGAGTTAGATACTTTTGGGTTATATACCATAGGACTGAGCATTGATTCTGTGAATGTCATATGTATATGATGCTCTAATATACATATTGTGCACGACTTATGTTTTGAGCCGTTATTGTGTTTTGTATAGCTCATTGCAGACAGCCCTGCTAGACAGCTTGCCCTACTAGCCAGCCTGTCCAACAGCGAGGAATTCGGAGAGCGGAAGCCCGAAGCACCAGCGCCGACTCACCTTGCGTGATGGCCAGGCTGTTCATCTTGCGCAGGGCGGCCGGGGCCAGCGGGCTGCGCAGGAGCGAGAGGGCATAGGCCGCCAGCACGGCCGCGTAGGGGTCCTCGGCCGGGAAGACGCTGGACTCCAGGAAGCGCTTGGCTTTGGCCACGGAGGCCTTCTCTTCCTAAACAAGGGAGTCTGGTCAGAACATCATGTGCCCTTCATATCTATACACATAATACAAGTGAATATCTGTATGTGCATATGTGGCATGAGTGTCCACTCACACAGACCGCCTCTGGCCTCCACAAACAGGCTCTCGTTCCCAGTGCTGAGCAGCCACCAAGTCATTCCCTTCCATGGCAGGTTACAGTGAGCACATCAAAGTGTTCGTTTCTCTCTCTATCTGCATGACGCCGCCCACTGCCTCTCCCTTAACCCTTTCCCAGTGCTGAGCAGCCACCAAGTCACTCCCTTCCATGGCAGGTTACAGTGAGCACATCAAAGTGTTCGTTTCTCTCTCTATCTGCATGACGCCGCCCACTGCCTCTCCCTTAACCCTTTCCCAGTGCTGAGCAGCCACCAAGTCACTCCCTTCCATGGCAGGTTACAGTGAGCACATCAAAGTGTTCGTTTCTCTCTCTATCTGCATGACGCCGCCCACTGCCTCTCCCTTAACCCTTTCCCAGTGCTGAGCAGCCACCAAGTCACTCCCTTCCATGGCAGGTTACAGTGAGCACATCAAAGTGTTCGTTTCTCTCTCTATCTGCATGACGCCGCCCACTGCCTCTCCCTTAACCCTTTCCCAGTGCTGAGCAGCCACCAAGTCACTCCCTTCCATGGCAGGTTACAGTGAGCACATCAAAGTGTTCGTTTCTCTCTCCATTTGCATGATCCCACCCACTGCCTCTCCCTTAACCCTTTCCCAGTGGTGAGGAGTCACCAAGTCACTCTCTCCCGGGACATTGTAGGTCACAGCAAGCACATCCCAGGTTTCCTTTCTCTTTCTCTATCTGCATGACGCCACCCACTGCCTCTCCCTTAACCCTTTCCCAGTGCTGAGCAGCCACCAAATCACTCCCTTCCATGGCAAGTTACAGCAAGCACATCAAAGTGTTCGTTTCTCTCTCCATTTGCATGATCCCACCCACTTCCTCTCCCTTAACCCTTTCCCAGAGTGTGGAGTCACCAAGTCACTCTCTCCCAGGACATTGCAGGTCACAGTGAGAACATCCCAGGGTTCCTTTCTCTCTCTATTTGCATGACCCCGCCCACTGCCTCTCCCTTAACCCTTTCCCATTGGTGAGGAGCCACCAAGTCACTCTCTCCTGGGACTTTGTAGGTCACAGTGAGCACATCCCAGGGTTCCTTTCTCTCTCCATTTGAATGACCCTGCCCATTGCCTCTCCCTTAACCCTTTCCCATTGGTGAGGAGCCACCAAGTCACTCTCTCCTGGGACTTTGTAGGTCAAAGTGAGCACATCCCAGGGTTCCTTTCTCTCTCTATTTGCATGACCCCGCCCACTGCCTCTCCCTTAACCCTTTCCCAGAGTGTGGAGTCACCAAGTCACTCTCTCCCAGGACATTGCAGGTCACAGTGAGCACATCCCAGGGTTCCTTTCTCTCTCTATTGCATGACCCCGCCCACTGCCTCTCCCTTAACCCTTTCCCAGTGCTGAGGAGCCACCAAGTCATTCCCTCCTAGGACTTTGTAGGTCACAGCGAGCACATCAAAGTGTTCCTTTCTCTCTCCATTTGCATGACCCCGCCCACTGCCTCTCCCTTAACCCTTTCCCAGTAGTGAGAGTTCGGCAAATCCTGTATTTATACAATCCTGTATAAACAAAGTCACTCTCTCCTGGGACTTTGTAGGTCACAGTGAGCACATCAAAGTGTTCCTTTCTCTCTCCATTTGCATGACCCCGCCCACTGCCTCTCCCTTAACCCTTTCCCAGTGCTGAGGAGCCACCAAGTCACTCTCTCCTGGGACTTTGTAGGTCACAGTGAGCACATCAAAGTGTTCCTTTCTCTCTCCATTTGCATGACCCCGCCCACTGCCTCTCCCTTAACCCTTTCCCAGTAGTGAGAGTTCGGCAAATCCTGTATTTATACAATCCTGTATAAACAAAGTCACTCTCTCCTGGGACTTTGTAGGTCACAGTGAGCACATCAAAGTGTTCCTTTCTCTCTCCATCTGCATGACCCCACCCACTGCCTCTCCCTTAACCCTTTCCCAGTGCTGAGGAGCCACCAAGTCACTCTCTCCTGGGACTTTGTAGGTCACAGTGAGCACATCAAAGTGTTCCTTTCTCTCTCCATTTGCATGACCCCACCCACTGCCTCTCCCATAACCCTTTCCCAGTGCTGAGGAGCCACCAAGTCACGGTATGGCCATGTTCTGGAAGTAGTCTCTCCTGACGTTTCGGGGTGGGGGGTTTGAACATCAAGCTAGTCCTGACCTTTCCATGCCCTTACCTCCGAAGCGACCCCTGTCTCCAGTAGAGCGGCCACCACGTACGCCGTCAGCGAAGCCTTCCCGTGGATCCCACCCTGGAGGGCGAGCAAACACACAGGCTGCAGAAAGGATTTTTGGCCCAATCCCAACCCAAAACGGCTCCTTTTCCCTGGTTTCTGGGCACGCGAGAAAAATCACAAAGGTTAATTACTTTGGCACGAAAAAGGAGGCCTTTCTGACTACCCAGCTTCAATTTTTTTAAAGGCTACCATTAGGATGCAAATGCATTTTTCTTCTGGGTCAAGATATATATATATTTTGTTTCCTGCAATGATGTTTCACTTTCGGAATTCCTCAGCAACCATGTTGGTTGGGAGAAACCTGGGAAGCTGAATGTTGTTGTTGTTCTTATATAATAATAATAATAATAATAATAATAATAATAATAATAATAATAATACAGTAGAGTCTCACTTATCCAAGCCTCGCTTATCCAAGCCTCTGGATAATCCAAGCCATTTTTGTAGTCAATGTTTTCAATATATCGTGATATTTTGGTGCTAAATTCATAAATACAGTAATCACAACATAACATTACTGCGTATTGAACTACTTTTTCTGTCAAATTTGTTGTCTAACATGATGTTTTGGTGCTTAATTTGTAAAATCATAACCTAATTTGATGTTTAATAGGCTTTTCCTTAATCCCTCCTTATTATCCAAGTTATTCGCTTATCCAAGCTTCTGCCGGCCCGTTTAGCTTGGATAAGTGAGACTCTACTGTAATAATATAAACTCAGCCGCTCTCAGGACCTCAAGATTGAACTTCAAAGACTCTGGCAGAAACCAATGCAGATGGTCCCGGTGGTGATGGGCACACTGGGTGCCGTGCCAAAAGATCTCAGCCGGCATTGAGAAAGAGGGACCTGGAAAAGCTTCTCAGCTGCAAAGCTCCTTGGACTTAAAACAAGCAAAGACTGTAATGTATATTTTCCTTTACCCCTTTGAAACTTCCAGCTTATTGGGATAACCTTTTGTGAACAATAAAACCAGTTTGGAGTTATCTACAGTGTTTTGGTCCTTGGGAGTTCCAGTTTCCCTAAAGGAGGGCAAGAAGCAATCCCCTGGGGAAATCTCATGCCTCTTTTGCTAAGGCACGACGGCACAAGAAGATAAATAAAGAAGTGACCCCTGTATACTCTCTGTCTTCAATCGTGGTTCTCTGGACTGAGGGCTGTGGCGCAGGCTGGTAAGCATCAGCTGCAACCAGCTGTAACAAATCACTCTGACCAAGAGGTCATGAGATCGAGGCCAGCTCGGAGCCTTAGTTGTCTCTGTCTTAAGGGCGGAATAGAAATACTTTAAATAAATAAATAAATAAATAAATTCAGACCGTCCCCCATGAATTGCCTCCCTTTGGCGGCTTGCTCCATCCCCGTGACCCCCAGTGCCCCTTCCGTCCTTCCTCCCTCCCCCCGCTTCCCTACCTGAATGTCCTTGTTCAATATCCTGCCCACGGCCGGGAAGGATCCGTCCTCCTTCTGGTGCCGGATGATCCAGTCCTTGGCGGCCGAGAGCTCCCGGGGGTCGATGAAGATGAACCCTCGGGACTGGGCAAAGGACTTGAGCACGAAGGACGTGAGCCTGGGGACGGGAGGAGAAGAAGGCGGGAGTCCTCGCCTGAGTGGAGCGATGCCCCCCTGACCCACACGTTGTCCTACGGCTGGAGGACGCACCACATGCTTCCGGAGGAATCCCTCTCCCCGAAGGCGCTGTAGGAACCATCCTGCCTCTTGTAGGTCAGCTGGCGCTGGTATCCTGCAGAGAGAATAATCATCATCATCATCATCATCATCATTCACTGCACCCTCGCAGTGATGTTGACCGGCTATATCTGCCTAGAAGGTCTGATGGCAGAGGACTCTTGCAAGTAAAACAAGCAGTCAAAGAAGAAGAACATGCCCTGGCAGAAGATGTAAAGCAAAGCGAAGAACCTGCTTGGATTGAAGTCAAAAATCTGAAACTCCTCAAAGCACAACAGACAAAGAATCAGTACAAGAAAACCGCACTACAAACTAGAGCAGAATCAGTACAAGAAAACCGCACTACAAACTAGAGCAGAATCAGTACAAGAAAACCGCACTACAAACTAGAGCTGACAGCTGGCACCACAAAACACTGCATGGAAAGTTCCTTGACAAAATGGAAGGAAAAGCTGACAAGGAGAAGACCTGGCTCTGGCTCACGAATGGGACCCTGAAGAAGGAGACAGAAGGCCTGATCTTTGCAGCCCAGGAGCAAGACATCAGAACAAGGCCAAGATCGAAAAATCAGCTGATGACCCAAAATGCAGACTGTGCAAGGAAACCGACGAAACCATGGATCATATCCTCAGCTGCTGTAAGAAAATCGCACAGACAGACTACAAACAGAGGCACAACTATGTGGCCCAAATGATTCATTGGAACTTATGCCTCAAGTACCACCTCCCAGCGGCTGAGTTTTTCCTGTTGTTTTTCGTCAATGCGACTGTCACCTGGGATGGCGACATCAATGATCCAAACCTTTTTCTTCTCCACAGCTGTGATGTCTGGTGTGTTGTGTTCCAGAACTTTGTCAGTCTGGATTCGGAAGTCCCACAGGATCTTTGCCTGCTCATTCTCCAAGACTTTTGCAGGTTTGTGATCCCACCAGTTCTTTGCTGCTGGGAGGTGGGACTTGAGGCATAAGTTCCAATGAATCATTTGGGCCACGTAGTTGTGCCTCTGTTTGTAGTCTGTCTGTGCGATTTTCTTACAGCAGCTGAGGATATGATCCATGGTTTCGTCGGTTTCCTTGCACAGTCTGCATTTTGGGACACTGGCCGATTTTTCGATCTTGGCCTGAATGGCCTTTGTCCTGATGTCTTGCTCCTGGGCTGCAAGGATCAGGTCTTCTGTCTCCTTCTTCAGGGTCCCATTCGTGAGCCAGAGCCAGGTCTTCTCCTTGTCAGCTTTTCCTTCAATTTTGTCAAGGAACTTTCCATGCAGTGTTTTGTGGTGCCAGCTGTCAGCTCTAGTTTGTAGTGCGGTTTTCTTGTACTGATTCTGCTCTAGTTTGTAGTGCGGTTTTCTTGTACTGGTTTTTTGTCTGCTGTGCCTTGAAGAGTTTCTGATTTTTGACTTCAATCAAAGCAGGTTCTTCACTTTGCTTTACATATTCTGCCAGGGCATGTTCTTCTTCTTTGACAGCATTATTATTATTATTATTATTATTATTATTATTATTATTATTATTAGTTTTATAATAACCAAGAAACATACCTTGCACCAGGTAGTCCATGGCTTCGCTCTCCACCTCCGGGCTGAGCTGTTTGGTCTTCTGGAGATACTTGAGGACAAAGACGTTGGGGGCAAAATGGATCATATTCTGTTCGCCGCAGCCGAACGGCAGCTGAAGGAGGTTGTCCAGGTGGTTGAGTGTTGGCCCCATCACGTCCCCTGGCGGCAAGAGAAGAGCTCGCTTTCAACTGGCGTGGGCTCCAATCCCAGCCCAAATTCACACAGGAGCCAAGGGCCCTAACCCCCAGGGACCGGGGGGTTATGGGCCCAGGGACATAGTTTTTACGGACATAATAATAATCATGTATTTTATTTACCGGCGGGTTATGGGCCCAGGGACATAGTTTTTACGGACATAATAATAATGTATTTTATTTACCGGAGGGTTATGGGCCCAGGGACATAGTTTTTAAGGACATAATAATAATGTATTTTATTTACCGGAGGGTTATGGGCCCAGGGACATAGTTTTTACGGACATAATAATAATCATGTATTTTATTTACCGGAGGTTTATGGGCCCAGGGACATAGCTTTTACGGACATAATAATAATCATGTATTTTGTTTATATTCCACTCTATATCCCCAAGGGGACTCAGGGTGAATTACAGAATACATATACGGTGAACATTCAGTGCCGTTATACAATTAACAAGGACAGACAATACATAAATAGAGGTAAAGGCTTTCTCCGTGTTTCCCATTTCTGGCATCTGGAGGCTGTGCCTGACTCCGGCCACGGGAGGTGCTCTTGCTCCATCTACCATGTCGAGGAGCTTTGTCGTCCTTAGACGTCCTCCCAATCGAATGGCCAGTACGTCCTTATGGGTGTCTTTTATTATCTCCCTGCTAAAAGCAGTACCTATTTATGTACTTGCATTCCTGTTTTTGATATGCAACCCGGGCTTGAACTGCCAACCTTTCGATCGGGAGGATTTTCTGTAGATTAGTGGTTTACTCTGCTGTGCTTTTCTTGTCAGCATTTAGCCTGCTCCGAGTCCTGCAATGTTCCCCCAACAATCTGCACCCCGCTTCCGCCCCTCCTCGCGTACCGATGACCGAAGCGGTGGCCCTTTCTGACCCTGGGACGACGCTATGAGGGACCCCCAGCGTGAAGGCTTCGTTGTGGTTCTCATCCGCCTCCTCTTTCCTCCAGATTTTGAACTCGCCGACCGAGCCCCAGCCCGTGGAGAAGCCCACGTACTTCACGTCCAGTGGCCGAGGGGCCGCCCAGGTCACAATGACCGACTCGTTGAGGGCGGAAGGGCCGTGGCCCACCTGCGGGAGGGAAAAGAGAAGCGGGTACATGCCGAGGAGAGACTCTGGAGACTTTTCCACAGCACCTTGGATGGGGGATTCTGGGAAATCCATAGTCCCAAGGTGTGTGTGAGAGAGAGAAAATCTGTCTCGGAGGTGGACCGGGTCCAGAAATAAGAACGGAGAGAGACCCCACATGCTCCCTCCTCTCGCGAACCTGGATGACTCCGTGGTCCCATCGGATCCAAAAGGTCCGGAACTCGTCCCAGGAGAGGATGCCCTCCGTCTCGGCGCTGGCCACCGGGTCCCCCATTTTGCTGGCCGAGATCCACGTCCGGGAGTTTTGCCGCCCGCCGATGACGATCTCGGCCATCTCGGCCATGTCGTGGGGAGCCGAGGACAGGGCCACGTGAGCGTTGTTGTGGGCCTTCACGGCCACCTCGAAGCGTGTCATGCGGGCCGGCTTCTGCACGTACTGGAACTCGTATTTGTTAGGAGTGGAAATGTGGATTTTCTCTAGTCCAAAAGGAAAAAAAAGTGCTGTCAGTATCATAAGACCCTCCCCATAAAGTTAAAACAGAGGCCTACTTCACACTGAGGCCTACCTCACACTGAGGCTGACTAACTAACAGGCTTCAGCCTCCTCACTCTCCTCGGGATTACTCTAGCTTATTTAGATAAAACAGCTTTGCTTTCACAGAGCTTACACAGTAGCTTTGACACACAGCAGCCTTCACACTAGAGCTTTTTCACACTGAGGCCTACTTCACACTGAGGCCTACCTCACACTGAGGCTGACTAACTAACAGGCTTCAGCCTCCTCACTCTCCTCGGGATTACTTTAGCTTATTTAGATAAAACAGCTTTGCTTTCACAGAGCTTACACAGTAGCTTTGACACACAGCAGCCTTCACAGTAGAATTTTGCACACTGAGGCCTATTTCATACTGAGGCCTACCTCACACTGAGGCTGACTACCTATAACAAGCTTCAGCCTCCTCACTCTCCTCGGGATTACTCTAGTTTATTTAGATAAAACAGCTTTGCTTTTAAAGAGCTTACAGAGTAGCTTTGACACACAGCAGCCTTCACACTAGAGCTTTTTCACACTGAGGCCTACTTCACACTGAGGCCTACCTCACGCTGAGGCTGACTAACTCTAACAGGCTTCAGCCTCCTCACTCTCCTCGGGATGACTCTAGCTTATTTAGATAAAACAGCTTTGCTTTCACAGAGCTTACACGGTAGCTTTGACAAACAGCAGCCTTCACACTAGAGCTTTTTCACACTGAGGCCTACTTCACACTGAGGCTGACTAACTCTAAATAATAATAAATAAAATAATAAATGCAATAATAATAATAATAATAAGATCAGAGTGAAATAATAAATGTATTATTATTATTATTAATAATAATAATAATAGAAATAGAGTAAAATAAATGTAATAGTAGCAACAATAATAGAGAAAAATAATAAATGTAATAATACCAATAATAATAGAGAAAAATAATAAACGTACCATATATTCTCGAGTATAAGCTGACCCAAATATAAGCCAACCAGGACCCTCACCCGAGAATAAACCGAGGGGGCTTTTTCTGTCTTAAAAAAGGGCTGAAAAACTAGGCTTATACTCGAGTATATACAGTAATAATAAAACAAAAACAGTATATATAATCAATTAAAACTATAAAAATACATCATTAAAATACATTATAACAATTAAAACATATGTAAATTAGATCCATTTGTCTAAAAACCTAAAAACCTAAAAACCTAGACAAACTGAAACCAAGTGGAGCGCTCTTACCATTAGGACAGAAGAAAACGCTGTAAGTGTACTCCCTGGCAAGTCCCTCTGGCTATAGGAAAAAATGGAAAAAGACATTGTGTCACAGGGAAAAATATGATATGTGGTATAAATGAACTGTATGGAAGGAAGGAATGAAAGCGAATAATTTCGAAGACACCATTAAAAATATTAAGGCCTGCAATGACTAACTGCCTGCTTGCTGAATTGTAATTAAAAGTTGCTAATGAGTACTGAAATAGTTGACCTGCCTGGGATAAGAACGGTGACAGTGGTAAGAGAAATGTTTACATCAAGTTACGGAAATGCTTACTGTTCCGTCTCCCCGGGGTTTGATTTGAATTATCCCATGGTTGTAGGGAATAGCACCCTTTTTTCCCTTTTTTTCCAGGGTTGCTGCAGACTCAGCAGCACTCTGACAGTTAGCAGAGATTTGTAACCATTCTGCAAGGTCTTTGCTGATGAAAGCTTGCAAAGTATCCTTTGGTTTTTGAGACTGCCCCTTTTCCTGGGGATGAAATCTCCATTTTGAAAAGCCTTTTCGCCCTTTTGCAGAAGAGAAAGGATCTCAGATGTGCTTGTGGTCAAGGTAGGCCAGCTCAGACAAGCCATCGTAAGTACTGACCTCTTGCCTATAAAACTGGTGCTGAGTTCAGATAGGGGAAAACCTCCTCTTTCCAAGATAGCAACTCAGCACTGGGGCAAAGAATATCCCAGGATCTTGTTGCCATTGGAAGAAACTAAACCACAAAGGACTAGAAGGAAAGCCTTCGACAACACATCGACTAGAAGGAAGTCAATTATATATTTTTTTTCTTTACTTTTTTCTTTCTCTCCTTTTTCCTTTTTTTTTCCTGGTCCTTTGCCCCGTTTTGTCCCCCCTTCCATCTTTTCTATACCAACCCCTTTTCTTCTCCCCCATAAACCATACCTTAAATCCTTTCCCCTCTCCCCTTATTTTTAATTTTGCACAACTCAAGACAATTCATTTAAAAAAAAGTTATTCATAACAATTGTTTGTTGGTTTCGCCCTTGGGGGAAAAAAATCCCACTCCCCACGGTGCACCACTCACCTCGACGAGGATGCTCCTGCGGACGTAGTCGATCCCGAGCGGGGCCCGTTTGTCCGGATGGGGGTCTTCGGGGTACTTGCTGGTTTTAGCAGAGGGCCCGCTCTCCTGGCAACAGCCGCTCCCGCTGTAGGCAAAGGCTTTGGCTAAAGCCGAGACAAAAGCGCATATGTGTTCTGTGTGTGTATTCTAGAAAAGTACAGGCAAGCGTTGTTGTTGCTTCCGGGGTCGTCGCTACCTGTGATGTTGTTCTGCCCCAGTTCGGCGAAGGAGAGGACCACGGAGGTGGGCCGGGCCTTTCCGGGGCCCACACACTTCTTGCGGGTCAGGTGGTGCTTCCCGGGATGCCCCACAAAGCGGATCCCTTTGGGGACGGAGATCTTGACGTGCACCTGTTGTGGGTGAGGACACGACAATTACCGTATATACCGACCCGAATATAAGCCGAGGCATCTAATTTTTGTCAGAGAAATTGCAGCGCAGCAGTAGTTGGATGGAATCAGTGGAACGTAGAACAAAGAGACATCAGAGACGATAGTCTATTTATATAAAAGAGTGATGGAATCCTGGCTACCGACAAAACAACAAAACTAAACACCCCACAACCTCGAAAATTCACAGCACAACCCCTCATCCACGCCTCTAGGTTGATACAACAAAAGAAAAGAAAAATAAAGTCCTAATTAGAGGGAGAGGAATAATTGTTTTTATCCAATTGCTGCCAGTTAGAAGGCTAAGCTCTGCCCACTTGGTCTCCTAGCAACCCACTCAGCCCAGGGGACAGGCAAAGTTAGGCCTCTTCCACACTGCCTATAAAATACAGACACCACCAGACGATGCCACAGCAACGCGTGGCCGGGCACAGCTAGTAAAACTATATACAAGTTTTACTGAAAGCAGTAATAATCAAGACAAACAGGCTTGCAGACAATAAACACAGGACTCTCTCAGCAGACAGCACTCAACTGATGCAATCAGCAATGTGTCTGGATACTCCCCAGTTCCAGCCACACATCAAGGTCATCACAGCTTCTCAGCAATTAACTCTTTCCAGACTATGTTACACTCTGGATGATGCCATCAGTATGCAATACAGGCAAGACACAAATTTCATTTAAACACTACCTATACACAAATCCCACATTAACAATTTTAACACAAAAAAACTGAGAAAACATTTTACTGAAGGCAGTAACGTTTTACTGAAAGCAGTAATAATCAAGACAAACAGACTTGCAGACAATAGACACAGGACTCTCTGAGCAGACAGAACTCAACTGACAAAATCAGCAATGCACAGACACTTGTGTCTGGATACTCCCCAGTTCCAGCCGCACATCAAGCTCATCACAGCTTCTTAGTAATTAACTCTTTCCAGACTATAGCACACTCTGGATGATGCAATCAGTATGCAATACAGGCAAGACACAAATTTCATTTAAACACTACCTATACACAAATCCCACATTAACAATTTTAACACAAAAAAACTGAGAAAACATTTTACTGAAGGCAGTAACGTTTTACTGAAAGCAGTAATAATCAAGACAAACAGACTTGCAGACAATAGACACAGGACTCCCTCAGCAGACAGAACTCAACTGACGCAATCAGCAATGCACACACTTGTGTCTGGATACTCCCTGGTTCCAGCCACACATCAAGGACATCACAGCTTCTTAGTAATTAACTCTTGGTTAATGTCAAGGGCCAGACCACTCTTAAAACAGTTCACCCTAAGGGTCTCAATGAGTTCTACCTGCTTCTCCTGTGCTTGCCTGAGGAATCAAACCAGTAGCAGAACACCCATGTAGGAGAGTTTATGTGAGTATACATGCTCCTGTCTTCAATGCTTTTACTATACTTTGTAATTTGAAATTTCTATCCTGTACAAGTGTTTCTAGCCACTCGTATGTATTCCCTGTAGGTCCACTCCGTCATTGATAATGACACATTGAAATTAAATACTTGAAGAATGGAATTGAATACTAGGCATGTCCGATCGATGAAAAAAATGTTTCAATTCTCGTTTCTAAAGTAGGGGGCGCTGGCGCTTCGATATAGAAAATATTTCCGATTTTTTCACGCCAAAATTTCAGATATTTCCGAAAATTCGTAATGATTCTAAATGTTTCTAAAATGGCGGACGCGCATGCGCAATCGCTACACACCGGGCTTGTATGGCAATCTTCCATGTGGAAGAACGTTAGCCCCCACCTTTGCGTCCATCGTGGAAGCTTCTGATTGGCCAGGGAGCGGCAGCCAGTTAGGTTGCGCTAAGCTCCCAATCAAGGTAGGTTGCAGAAACAATTTTTTAAAAATATTTTTAAAAATATATTTTAAAAAAATGTTATGGGGGAAAAAAATTAACAAAACATTAAGAGACAATTAGAGAATGGGCCAACAATGGTTCGAATTACATTGCTGGTTGCGCTGTGAGACAATGTCTCGGAATGCGTATCAAAAATCGAGAACAATCCGAAATAATTCCGATATACGATTCAAAACGATTTTTTGGACATGTCTACTATATACAGTGAGTTCTACCTGCTTCTCCTGTGCTTGCCTGAGGAATCAAACCAGTAGCAGAGCACCCATGTAGGAGAGTTTATGGAGGAGAGTTTATGTGAATATGCATGCTTCTGTCTTCAATGCTTTTACTATACTTTGTAATTTGAAATGTTTATCCTGTACAAGTGTTATGGTTGAGCCTTCTGGCTCCGGTACTACGAGACGTGGTCGTAAGACTCCTCGAGAGTCAGACTCTTTTGAGGAGCGCGAAAGGAAGCGGCTCCGGGACTTATTTGCAGAACCAACAGATGAAGACTCATTTGAGGGTTTTACCGAGGGAATGGAGGAAGAGGTGGTTAGTTCAGAGGAGGATGACATGGAATGGACTCGTGTGAGGGAGGATTTGGGTGTCACCGGCAATGATAGCATGGGAGGCGACTGGCGGGTTGCAGAATCAGACCCATGGACGGGCTGGAGAGATGGAACGGGATCCACAGCTGGGGATGCTGTGGGGCGTAGTCAAAGGTGTTTTAGCTCTGATGAGGATGATGATGATGAGGCACCTGGAATTAGGATAGCAGCTGACAGCGATGAGGAGTTATGAACTGGCATAAAATGGGGTTTAGGATCAATGGCTAATTGCCTTGGGCAAGGTAATCTGGATGAACGCTTGGGCTCTTGTTGGGGAACTTCCTGAAGACGGGTGTGATTCGTTGCTGGATACGTAAGTTACCAAGGACACTGGGCATAGGCGGCGGGAGGAACTGTGTGGGGTTTTTCTGTGCAACTTGTGTTTAATCTTGATAGCTTGGACCTCCGTCGTCTTTTTGACGGACATTAATTACCTACTCTGGATTGACGCTGGACTGACTGACTGACTACGACCCTGGACTATCCCTTCTGTGGCTATCGGTGGAACCTGTGGACGTCTGCACTTGGCTTTCGACCTTGGACCGGATTGAGACCCATGCTGACCGTCGTTACCCTGATTGATGTGCCTGGACCCGGATTTCGCTCGTTGCACGGAGGAGTAAACAGCCGGAGTTACTCATCTGTAGCTTTTGAGTAGCAGAGAGGAATCTGCTGCCAGCTTTTGTGTTCATTTTGACCTCTGCTTTCCACCTTTTGTTTGTTTAAATTGTCAGGCTGAAGTAAGCACTTTTGCTTTAACCCGGATTAAATTCCTGTTTAATCCGGTTAATTCTTTGGAACCGTTTTAATTCAAACGGAACTGTTTTTTGTTACTTTACACACCAAAGACAAGTGTTTGCCTAGTCTTTTGTTTTCTACGGGCATTTCTCAGTTCTGTAACTTTAATAAACTGTGTTGTATCCTATTTGGTGGCGTTCTATCTATGACAACAAGTGTGCCTAGCCACTCGTATATATTCCTTGTAAGTCCACTCCGTCATTGATAATGACACATTGAAATTAAATACTTGAAGAATTGACTACTCTAGGTTCTCCATACCTGCATGGAGGAAGACCATACCACTTGAGGAAGACTACACAGTCGAAACCAGTCGTGGATGGTGACTAACCTTGGACTTGTTTAAAAAAGCGAGGGGACTCACCTCCACGCAGAGGGGCAGGTAGTTGTGGACGGTCAGCGGGATCTTGGTCTGCTCCCCCCGGATCACGCGGTACGGGAGGGCGAACTCGAGGAAAAAGGGCTTGAAGGTCCGCAGGCTGGCTTGTGGGGCCAGGCCCAGGCCGCTCTCCTCGGACAGCCCCACGGCTTCCGCCAGCCACGTGGTGATGGAGTCCGGCGCCTCCACCCGCAGCACCGCTTCTCCGGAGACCTCGCTTTCAAAAAGAGGGAGAGGGGAAGGGGCATGATGATTCACAAATGGGTTTTTCGGAGCCGGCAGAGACTGATGTTCCCCAACCCCGGGGCGGAAAAATCGGCCATTTATTTATTTATTTACAGTATTTATTTTCCGCCATTGTCGCCCTGAAGGGCGTGATTACAATGCACAAACACACGGCAAAAAGTTCAAGCCCTCCCATTACAGGTCATTGTTTTTCATAAGCCAGACAAAAATTCGTGTTGTATAGGTGGCCCATTTTTGTTCGCGGGACACGAATACGAAAATGAGACATGAATGAAACTACACAGAACTAACAGCAATTTCCACACGAATGCACACCACGAGTTGGGACTGCTCCCACAGCAAGAGGATTCTGGGAGAAGGTCACTTTTTGGATAGCGATGCCCCAAATCCACCGATCATCCATGACCCAGCATTACCTGACATTCAAACAACGCCAAAGCCAAGTCTCCGGGAAGAAAGTCCTTTTCCTCTTGTCTACTCTGCGGGGCGAGAAGAGACAACGGTTAGGGATCGAACGGCTCGCCCTTCTGAAACACACACTGTGTTGGTACGGCTGTCCCAGAAGCTCCAACTTTATTTTCTTGCTGCTAATATTTGCAATCATAGGACAAGCCACCTGTCCATCATTATTAAGTTTGGTTCCGCCCCTTGTTCAGGGTTCTGGGAGGGAAGGAGCCATTTTTAAGTCAGTCTCACTTAAGGAAGCTTAAGGACGTATAGGGGGCCAGGCTGTGGCGCAGGCTGGTAAGCAGCTGCTGCAATAAATTACTCATGAGTTCGAGGCCAGCCCGTGGCAGGGTGAGCACCCATCAATTAAAAATTAAAAATAGCCCCTGCTCGTTGCTGAACTAGCAACCCGAAAGATAGTTGCATCTATCAAGTAGGAAATAAGGTACCACTTATAAAAGTGGGGAGGCAAGTTTAACTAATTTACGACGTTGGAATGAGGAAGTGTCGTCAGAGTGGATGATGAAGCAGCTGCTCCCCCCGTGGCCAGAATCGAACATCCACTCAGGAGAAGGTTAAATTGCCTCTGCGTCTGTCTGTCTGTCTTTCTGTCTCTGTCTCAGTTCGATGTGTTTATGGGCACTGAATGTTTGCCCTATATGTATATAATAGACATGCCCAAAAAATCGTTTTGAATCGTATATCGGAATTATTTCGGATTGTTCTCGCTTTTTGATACGCATTCTGAGACATTGTCTCACAGCGCAACCAGCAATGTAATTCGAACCATTTTTGGCCCATTCTCTAATTGTCTCTTAGTGTTTCGTTAATCCCCCCCCCCCCCCCAGAATTTTTAAAATATATTTTTAAAAATATTTTAAAAATTTGTTTTTGTTTCTGCAACCTACCTTGAATGGGAGCTTAGCGCAGCCTAACATGGCTTCCGCTCCCCGGCCAATCAGAAGCTTCCACGATGGACGCAAAGGTGGGGGCTAACGTCCTCTGCATCCACATGGAAAATTGCCATACAAGCCCGGTGTGTAGCGATTGCGCATGTGCGTCCGCCATTTTAGAAACATTTAGAATCATTACGAATTTTCGGAAATATCCGAAATTTTGGGGTGAAAAAAATCGGAAATACTTTCTATATCAAAGCACCGGCGCCCCCTACTTTAGAAACGAGAATTGAAACATTTTTTTCATTGATCGGACATGCCTAGTATATAATGTGATCCGCCCCGAGTCCCCTTCGGGGTGAGAAAGAAGGGCGGAATATAAATGCTGCAAATAAATAAATAAATAAATAAATAGACCAGCTCGTCCTGTAGAAAAGCTTCATATCTCAATAACATTCGGGGATATAGAACATCCGAGAAAACAGAAACAGAATTTCCAGGGAAAAGGTCCTAAAGGCTCTGGCTAAGAGCTCACAGCCTCTCAGCCTGACAGTTCATAAGGGAAACAGCCCTAAAGTTTCCAAAGAAACCTCGGAGAGGGAACAGCACCACAAATCCACGCAACCCCAGCTGACACATCTGCAAGCCTTGGTTGGTAGGTCCACTCGATACCCAGACGCATTTGGAATCGGTAGTGGGTCCCACATCAGCTAGGCCCATATAATAGACAGCCTGGGAGAGCCGAGGATATAGAACATCTGGGGATATAGAACATCCGAGGAATCAGAAACAGAAATTCCAGGGGAAATGGTCCCAAAGGTTCTGGCTAAGAGGCCACAGCCTCTCAGCCTCACAGTTCCTGAAGGAAACAGCCCTAAAGTTTCCAAAGAAACCTCGGAGAGGGAACAGCACCACAGATCCACGCAACCCCAGCTGAAACATCTGCAAGCCTTGGTTGGTAGGTCCACTCGATACCCAGATGCATTTGGAGTCGGCAGTGGGTCCCACATCAGCTAGGCCCAGATAATAGACAGCCTGGGAGAGGTTATAAGGGGGTTTTCTTCTTACAGAGAAAGCACAGTTATCCAAAGCCAATTGTCTGTCCCCTGAGGACAAGATTGAAAAGTCAACAGTTTATTAAGGAAACCTTGAAGTGTTATTTAACTCCTTGAAGATTTATTATTTGTTCAATAATAAAGACTTTGTTATCTCATGAAAGACTCAAAGGACTATCCTTTTCAGGAAAATCTTCAAGAACCTCTCTTTGAGGTGCCCGGGCTTCCCGCTGGGCATAAAGTATCCGTCCTATACAAAGACAACAGCTACAGGCCCAGCGCGTGTGATTTATTTCTCTCTTCTCCTCCCTTATCAGTGTGTTTTCTTTCGCAAAGCCTCCCTCACTCTTAATCAAGGGAATGTTTTGAAAAGAGAAAGACGCCCTTGCAAGTCAGGAACACACACCGCCAGTAAGAAAGGGGCCAAAGTGGCTGTTTCCATCCCATGGCTCCTTGCCCCGACACCTGTCTGCCCCGTTAACCACCCCACGAATAAAGAAAGCGTCTCTACCTGGGCAGGGCTTTGGGATGAGGAGAAGCAACCACCAGAGTCCCGCTATGAGGTTGGAAAGCCGGCACGGCCTCGTCGGTGTACATTCCCCCGTGCTGCCGGTGATTCAAGCTGACAAAATCCGTCATGACCACCAGACCGGTCTCCTAAGCGACAAGCATGAGAAAATGGTCCTGTAAGCACCCAGGGCCAAAAATCCCCACGTAACCTGCAGAAGAAAAAATTGCAGGATACAGAGAAGACCGGGGCAGAAAGCCGTAACAAGTCCTGCGGGATCACTGGGTCAGAAATATTAAAAATTAATTAGGTATTTTTAATTACAAAAATGCGAGACAAGCACTGAAATGGACGCAATGACCAGCAAAAGTTGTAGTTCAATATAAGCAGGTGAGCCTGTAGCTTAATAGGCCACAGTTTGAGGTAGGCCTCATTACGAGAAGACCTCAATGTGAGAAGGCCTGGTGTGACAAGCTTCGGTGAGAGAAGCTCCAGTGTGAAGGCTGCTGTGTGTAAAGCGAAGCTGTTTATCTGCATGAGAAACTAGCCCAGTATGGCTTGTCAGTGTTAGTCAGCCTCAGTGAGAAAATGCCTCAGTGTGAAGTAGGCCTCAGTATGAAAAGGCCTAATGTGAGAAGCTTTGGTGTGTAAAACTCTAGTGTGAAGGCTGCTGTGTGTAAAAGCTACTGTGTGAAGCTCCTGTGTAAGTTCGGTGTGAGAGAAGGCTCTGTGAGAGCGAAGCTGTTTATCTGCATGAGAAACTAGCCCAGTGTGGTTTTTCAGTATTAGTCAGCCTCAGTGAAAGAATGCCTCAGTGTGAAAAGGCCTAGTGTGAGAAGCTTTGGTGTGTAAAGCTCTAGTGTGAAGGCTGCTGTGTGTAAAGCTACTGTGTGAAGCTCCTGTGTAAGTTCGGTGTGAGAGAAGGCTCTGTGAGAGCGAAGCTGTTTATCTGCATGAGAAACTAGCCCAGTGTGGTTTTTCAGTATTAGTCAGCCTCAGTGAAAGAATGCCTCAGTGTGAAAAGGCCTAGTGTGAGAAGCTTTGGTGTGTAAAGCTCCAGTGTGAAGGCTGCTGTTAAGCTATTGTGTGAAGCTCCTGTGTAAGTTCGGTGTGAGAGAAGGCTCTGTGAGAGCAAAGCTGTTTATCTGCATGAGAAACTACCCCTGGGTGGCTTGTCAATGTTAGTCGCCCTCAGTGAGAAGTAGGCCTCAGTGTGAAAAGGCCTAGTGTGAGAAGCTTTGGTGTGTAAAGCTCTAGTGTGAAGGCTGCTGTGTGTAAAAGCTACTGTGCACGCTCTGTGTGAGAGAAGCTGTTTATCTGCATGAGAAACTAGCCCAGTGTGGCTTGTCAGTGGTAGTCAGCCTCAGTGAGAAGTAGGCCTCGGTGTGAAAAGGCCTAGTGTGAGAAGCTTTGGTGTGTAAAGCTCTAGTGTGAAGGCTGCTGTGTGTAAAAGCTACTGTGTAAGCTCAGTGAGAGAGAAGCGGTTTATCTGCATGAGAAACTAGCCCAGTGTGGCTTGTCAGTGGTAGTCAGCCTCAGTGAGAGAATGCCTCAGTGTGAAGTAGGCCTCAGTATGAAAAGGCCTAGTGTGAGAAGCTTTGGTGTGTAAAACTCTAGTGTGAAGGCTGCTGTGTGTAAAAGCTATTGTGTAAGTTCTGTGACAGAGAAGCTGTTTATCTGCATGAGAAAGAAGCCCAATGTGGAAGCAAAGAAGGAAGTATAAAGAGCTTTATTTGTGTTATGGAAACCTTGTTCTTTTAAATAGTGCAACCATATTACTTTGCTACAAAGAAAACCCTCCTGTAATGAAGTACAAATTTTTGGTTTACAAACGTTATGTGTAATTGTGTGTTTTGCTTTAGAAGCAGTTGATGCTCTCAGCACTCAGAGGCTGGTTGCCATGGAGAAGTGGGCAGAGCCAACTGCCGTTTTGCTGAAGAAGTGCAGAGTTTAACAAAAAGAGCCAGTCTGTGCTCTGATGAGGCACAGGGAAGACTGATCCTAGGTTAAGGGGATCAGGGAGACTCAATTGGTCATTTTGAGTCAGTTTAAAATAAGTTTGGTGACTTATTTGATATAATCCGTGTCCTAGTAAGGAACGGAGAATCTGTGATAGCATATCACAGGGGTGACTGGTATAAAAGTAGCTGAGTTTAACTACCTTAGGTAAAAGAAGTAATATTTTAGAGAGTTGATTCATCTTATTCAGGTATTGTAACTGTTAATAAAGATACCTCGTGAGAAACATCATTGTAACCACTAAGCTTTGTGCCTGAATAAACTTGTTCTTGTTTTTCCAACATATATATTTTGAATCAAGTACGCTACCATCTAAAGTAAAGAAGTAAAAGAAGAAAGAAGTAAAAGTAACAGGTCTCCTCCCTGAGTCTTTGGTGGCTAGATCATTTCAATTGGTGGTTCCATCTTTCCAAATGGCAGTCATAATTAGTTCCATTACAAATTGGTGGCAAGTCCTCGTAATTAAGATCCTTTACAAATTTGGGGCAGCAGGTGGGATAAAAAGATGGCCTGAAAAAACCTCAGTCGTTATAACATTTTTGCACCTCCTAAGGAAGAGATCACATTGGTCTGCGTGTTTTTGTTCTTTTGATCCCTTTTGGCTACTCGTGCTGGGGTCCCGCTGCTGCTAATAAGTTACTCTGCTATACGTTTATGTCATTTGTTAAGAAGACCACTCTCCCAACACACTAACCCTAACCCAACCTTCCTTTCTGGGGTGTCTCGGGCTAAGAGCTAAAATATCTCCTCTGGAATCAATGCACACATACACAAAAATCGGTGGCAGACCAAGACTGCGGGACTTTCTGATAACAAAAAGACAGAGATTCCAAGGAAGGAGTTGGAGTCCCTTTGACAGGAAAAGGCCACTTCGCCAGGAGGGTTTGCTCTCTTGCCACCATGGTTTCGTTTGCGCAGTTTCCTCCCTTTGTCACCACTTTGCAAACAACTCCTGGAGAGGAAAGCGAATGGCCTCACCGTGAAGGCGAAGCGGGAATCCTTGGTGACGTCCCAGTGCCAGGGGAAGACGGAGGAGCGCCGGCGCCGCCCGTGCAAGGAGACCCCGGGCCACCAGAAGTGACCGTCCTCCTTGTTGGCCCCAAAGGCGTCCAACACGTCGTACTCGGCGAGTTCCTGGAAGATCTGTGCAGGGAGACAACGTGTGCTTGTGAGCAAGAGAGCGTGGTGCATGGACGGCAGAACAAAATTGTATGATTGTGCCTGCTCCTAATGTCAACGAGGAAGTGGATCATGGGACTTCTGGGCCTGTGAGTCAGCATGAGATTTTAAGTCCTGAAATTGACTTACAACTACAACACAGGGCACGGTCATTACATCTATCGTGTCACCAGAACAGTGGGTCCCGTCTCTGGTCGCACTCACAGCTCCAACTTTTTCCTCCACTCCAAACTCCAGGATCAGGTCCAGTCTGGGATCTGGGCCCATAACCAATTGTCAGAGTATTAGCAGCGCAGCAGTGGTTGGATGGAAGCAGTGGAGCGCAGAACGAAGAGACACTCAGAGACCTTGGTAAAACTATTTACAAGGTTTTCCTGTATGCAGCAGTCTAGGATCTGGGCCCATAACCAATTGTCAGAGTATTAGCAGCGCAGCAGTGGTTGGATGGAAGCAGTGGAGCGCAGAACGAAGAGACACTCAGAGACCTTGGTAAAACTATTTACAAGGTTTTCCTGTATGCAGCAGTCTAGGATCTGGGCCCATAACCAATTGTCAGAGTATTAGCAGCGCAGCAGTAGTTGGATGGAAGCAGTGGAGCGCAGAACGAAGAGACACTCAGAGACCTTGGTAAAACTATTTACAAAGTTTTACTGAATGCAGCAATAATCAACACAAACAGACTTGCAGACGACAGACAAACACAGGACTGCTCTGTTCTCCAACAGAACTTGACTCGAACTCTAAGCAGACAGAACTCAACTGAACTGAACTGAACTGATGCAATCGTTATGCACAAATACTTGTGTTTGGATACTCCCTAGTTCCAGCCACACATCAAGGTCATCCTAGCTTCTTGGCAATTAACTCTTTCCATACCATGGTACATTCTGGATGATGCAATCAGTTGCAATACAAGCATGGCACAAATTGCATTTAAACACTATCAATACACAAATCCTACATTAACTCTAGGCAGACAGAACTCAACTGAGCTGATGCAATCGTTATGCACAAACACTTGTATCTGGATACTCCCTAGTTCCAGCACAAATTGCATTTAAACACTATCAATACACAAATCCCACATTAACTCTAGGCAGACAGAACTCAACTGAGCTGATGCAATCGTTATGCACAAACACTTGTGTCTGGATACTCCCTAGTTCCAGCCATACATCAAGGTCATCATAGCTTCTTGGCCATTAACTCTTTCCACACTATGGTACATTCTGGATGATGCAATCAGTTGCAATACAAGCATGGCACAAATTGCATTTAAACACTATCAATACACAAATCCCACATTAACTCTAGGCAGACAGAACTCAACTGAGCTGATGCAATCGTTATGCACAAACACTTGTGTCTGGATACTCCCTAGTTCCAGCCATACATCAAGGTCATCATAGCTTCTTGGCCATTAACTCTTTCCACACTATGGTACATTCTGGATGATGCAATCAGTTGCAATACAAGCATGGCACAAATTGCATTTAAACACTATCAATACACTTCACTTCTTCACTTCTTCACTTGACTTTATTTCTGTCAGGATCTCCAATCCTTGACATCTCTGGTCAGCTGACAAAGAACAGATGCCAGCCATAAAGCAGGCCGGCCATAAAACATCAATTACCCTCTGGTATGTGAGAGTCCCTATATATGTGGCACAAAAGAAGGTTCTGGCATTCGGTACAATAAAAAACTTGTTGGAATCTACCCGCGTGTGTCTTGGTGCTTTCTTCGGAAGACGGACCCACAGCACAACTGGGAGAAGAGAACCCGACAATTTCTTAATTAGTCGCTCTCTCCACCAGAGTGCTCCGAGCGACTTACAATTTAAAATATCATTCCACAGTATAAAAAAAATTCACAAATCCCACATTAACATATCACAGGTTTCCAAGAAAACGGGTGAGCACAGAAACTACCGAGCCACCAAGTTCAGTCTGCAAAAGCTCGTGATCTTCATGCTCTCTGCGTATCTGACCGACTTCTTTCACAGTCTCCCAGACCCATGTCGGCAAGAAGAGGCCACTTACTGTCGCAGAGTTCAGCTGGAAGCCCGGTTTGAGGAGGTACACGCTTTTGTCCACGGCAGCCAGGCAGACGCAGCTCCCCTTGGTTGCCCGCACCTTGATGGCCACCGAGTCGCCCGGCCTGGTCTCGTTTGCTGAAAATGCCACCGACACCTGGCGTTGAACAGGACAAGAGGGAGAAGAAGCAGCAGCAGCAGTACTATCGCTCCCCTACCCTTTCGGGTGCCTGAAGGAAGGGTCCGGAAGCGGCCAGGGGCTGCCCCTACCTGATTCTCAAAGGAGGGCTGGACGGCGAACTGGAGGCTATCGGAGACCCCTTCGCCGTTCTCCCGGACGTAGTAGGCCAGCAGGCGGCCCAGCGGAGCCATATTGGGGGTGACCCGGAAGTGTAGGGTGGCCATGCAGGTCTCTGGAGCCAGGGTCGGAGGGGTCGGGGCTAAAGGGACATGGGACGAGAGGTTTGAGTGTCCACAAACAAGAAGCCACGTCCACTAACCTTGCAGACATGCCGCTCCCTATTCTCTTATATGCGGACGATATGATGCTACTTTCTCTCTCTTGTGTGGGGTTAAGATGGCCCGGGGCTGTGGCGCAGATGGGAGAGCAATGAGTCACTGACCAGGAGGTCATAAGTTCGAGGCCCGCTCGGAGCTATGTTTGTTTGTCTTTGTCCTGTGTTAAAAAGGCATTGAATGTTTGCCTAATATGTGTCATCCGCCCTGAGTCCCCTTCGGGGTGAGAAAGAAGGGCGGAATATAAATGATGTAAATAATAAATACTAAGAACCCTGGAATCATACTGTAAAACTAAACAACGGACAGTTGACTACTCCAAATCTAAAGTCATGGGGTTCGTCTGTTGGAGGCAAGTATGAATGCTGCAATGAGCCAGAATGAAAAGGAACAACCAGAAATATTGTATATCCACAAACCTTAGGAAATAACATATATAACATAACATAAACATAAACAACAACAAAACAACAATGATAATCATAATCTATAGGCATGTCCGATCGATGAAAAAAATGTTTCAATTCTCGTTTCTAAAGTAGGGGGCGGTGGCGCTTCGATATAGAAAGTATTTCTGATTTTTTCACCCCAAAATTTCGGATATTTCCGAAAATTCGTAATGATTCTAAATGTTTCTAAAATGGCAGACGCGCATGCGCAATCGCTACACACCGGGCTTGTATGGCAATCTCCCATGTGGACGCAGAGGACGTTAGCCCCCACCTTTGCGTCCATCGTGGAAGCTTCTGATTGGCCGGGGAGCGGCAGCCATGTTAGGCTGCGCTAAGCTCCCATTCAAGGTAGGTTGCAGAAACAAAACAAAAATTAAAATATTTTAAAAAATATATTTTAAAAAAAAATTGGGGGGGGGGGAATTAACGAAACATTAAGAGACAATTAGAGAATGGGCCAAAAATGGTTCGAATTACATTGCTGGTTGCGCTGTGAGACAATGTCTTGGAATGCGTATCAAAAAGCGAGAACAATCCAAAATAATTCCGATATACGATTCAAAACGATTTTTTGGACATGTCTACTAACTACCACCAATTCTTCAAGACTTTATTTCCCATACCAACAGACTACGCCACAGCAACACGTAGCCGGGCACTTGTAAAAATGTCAATGCTTTCGAAACTAACAAGTTTTACAAAGAGTGCCTCCTTTGTGGAGAGGCGGCCATCTTTTGTACAGCAACCCCCGTGGATTAATATCAAAGCCCATGCCTGCAAGGTGAGTGACGCGAATGCTCCGGCTGCCCGAGGGCGGGGTCCTGGGGGCGTCCCGGTGGCTCCTCCCCCGAGTCCAGTTCCCAGGCTGCATCCCCGACAGGACGATGTTTCCCCGCGAAACCACTTCGTAGTGGAGCGTGAAGTTACACGGACAGGTGGATTTCACCGCCACACGGGCTTCTTCTCCCACCTAGGAGGAGGAGGAGAAATGTCAGAGATGTATTGATTGATTGATTGATTGACAGCATGTCTATTCCGCCCTTTCTTCTCAGGGCGGATCACAGGACATACATAAGAGGCAAACATTCAATGCTATTTATACACTGATTAAATAGACAATTGTACATAGATAGAGGTATATACGAGGGCTGAATGAACAATAATGCCTCCACCTTCGTAACTCCTTCCCCACTAAATTCTGTCGCTTGCGTCCTCAACAAGCCGGTTAGCCCTTACTGCAGCTGCGCAGTGTTGCCAAATCGCTGCGTTGCCAGCCACCCCCCCCCCCCCCCCATTGTTGGAAACAAGTGGGACGCAAGTGGCAGAGTTTTGTGGGGAAGGAGTTGCCAAGCTCATTCAAAGCTATGATAAGTGCCTAGATTTGAATGGCGACTATGTTGAGAAGTGGTATTTGGGTGTGGCATTCAACTGCATATGGCAAAGGTTTTATCCTATACTTTTTGAGGACGCAAGCGGCAGAGTTTTGTGGGGAAGGAGTTGCCAAGCTCATTCAAAGCTATGATAAGTGCCTAGATTTGAATGGCGACTATGTTGAGAAGTGGTATTTGGGTGTGGCATTCAACTGCATATGGCAAAGGTTTTATCCTATACTTTTTGAGGACGCAAGCGGCAGAGTTTTGTGGGGAAGGAGTTGCCAAGCTCATTCAAAGCTATGATAAGTGCCTAGATTTGAATGGCGACTATGTTGAGAAGTGGTATTTGGGTGTGGCATTCAACTGCATATGGCAAAGGTTTTATCCTATACTTTTTGAGGACGCAAGCGGCAGAGTTTTGTGGGGAAGGAGTTGCCAAGCTCATTCAAAGCTATGATAAGTGCCTAGATTTGAATGGCGACTATGTTGAGAAGTGGTATTTGGGTGTGGCATTCAACTGCATATGGCAAAGGTTTTATCCTATACTTTTTGAGGACGCAAGCGGCAGAGTTTTGTGGGGAAGGAGTTGCCAAGCTCATTCAAAGCTATGATAAGTGCCTAAATTTGAATGGCGACTATGTTGAGAAGTGGTATTTGGGTGTGGCTTTCAACTGTATATGGTAAATACTTTCTCCTATACAGCAAAGTCTCACTTATCCAACACTCACTTATCCAATGTTATTTTATCCAACGCATTTTTGTAGTCAATGTTTTCAAAACATCGTGATATTTTGGTGCTAAATTCGTAAATACAGTAATTACTACATAGCATTACTTCTTATTGAACTACTTTTTCTGTCAAATTTGTGGTTAAACATGATGTTTTGGTGCTTAATTTGTAAAATCATAACCTCATTTGATGTTTAATAGGCTTTTCCTTAATTCCTCATTATCCAATGTATTCACTTATCCAACGTTCTGTCGGCCCGTTTATGTTGGATAAGTGAGACTCTACTGTACTTTGTTCATTTTTAATTCCAAAACGTAATCTACTTTCTGGATAACCCTTGTATAAGGTGATTAGGGATGGCACTGAATTTCGTTGTACGACATACAATAATAGAGTGTCAAAGTATTTTCAGCGCAGCAGTAGTTGGATGGAAGCAGTGGAGCGCAGAACGAAGAGACATTCAGAGACGTTGGTAAAACTATTTACAAAGTTTTCCTGTATGCAGCAGTCTAGGATCTGGGCCCATAACCAATTGTCAAAGTATTTTCAGCGCAGCAGTGGTTGGATGGAAGCAGTGGAGCGCAGGACGAAGAGACATTCAGAGACGTTGGTAAAACTATTTACAACGTTTTCCTGTATGCAGCAGCAATCAACACAGACAGACTTGCAGACGACAGATGAACACAAGACTGTTCTGTTCTCCAACAAAACTTGACTCGAACTCTAAGCAGACAGAACTCAACTGAACTGACGCAATCGTTATGCACAAACACTTGTGTCTGGATACTCCCTAGTTCCAGCCACACATCAAGGTCTTCATAGCTTCTTGGTAATTAACTCTTTCCACATTATGGTACAATCTTGCCTCCAACAGACGATACAAGCATGGCAGAAATTGCATTTAAACACTATCAATACACAAATCCCACATTAACATAAAAGTTCCCCTGTTCTGGTTTCCCAGGATGTGTATGAAGTTTCCCCTTCCTGGATGAAGGTCACGGCATCAAACAAGGCTCAGGAGACCCAAGGGGTTTTTGAACTATCCCGATGTAATGGCTGGGGAGGGGGCTCCCAACTTGATCCTTTCCCTCCCACCCCCAAACCCCTCGCAAGTACTAGCAAAACAACCCCAAACTCAATGGCGGAGATCTATTAACTCGTACCTGGAAGGGCCCGTCGGCCGCCTGGAGCTGGATGTGGCACTTGCTGGGCGAGTACCAGCTGCTGATGGAGAGGTAGTTGGGCAGGTACTGGTCTCTGGCCGGCTTCCCGTCGAGGGCAATGACCTTGGTCTCAAGAAAGGGAGGAAGGCTGGACACTCATTCTGGCCACACCTCGGCAGCCCCCCACTCCCGCCCTACCGCCCCGTCCATCACCGGGCATCAGGAAGTGTCAGAGTAATAGCAGCGCAGCAGTAGTTGGATGGAAGCAGTGGAACGCAGAACGAAGAGACACTCAGAGACGTGGGTAAAACTATATACAAAGTACCAGACAAACAGGCTTGCAGACAATAAACACAGGACTCTCACTCTAGGCAGACAGAACTCAACAGAACTGACGCAATCAATAAGCACAAACACTTGTGTCTGGATACTCCCCAGTTCCAGCCACACATCAAGGCCAACACAGCTTCTCAGCAATTCTTTACAGACTATGTGACACTCTGGATGATGCAATCAGTATGCAATACAAACCAAGACACAAATTGCATTTAAACACTACCAATGCACAAATCCCACATTAACTGGAAGGACATGCAATTTCCTTCTACAAGGCTTTCTGTGGGCCCATGCCAGCGCCCCCAAGGCAGGGGCGGCTTAACCTATAAGCTGGGCAAGCAACTGCGGGTGGCGCAAAATCCACTAGGGGCGCTGTTGACTCCACCACAGCCAGCTTGAGTCTTTCAGTTTATTGATAAAGAATTGCAAAACTTAATAAAAAGCTGTAAAGAAAGTGTCATGATCTCCAATCTGTGACATCTCTGGTTGGCTGACAAAGAACAGATGCCAGCCATAAAACCTCAATTACCCTCTGGTATGTGAGAGCCCCTATATAAATGGGCTACAGAGAAGATTCTGGTATTCTGTACAATAAAACCTGTTGGAATCTACCAGCGTGTGTCTTGGACAGGCCAGCCATAAAACCTCAATTACCCTCTGGTATGTGAGAGCCCCTATATATGTGGACCAAAGAGAAGGTTCTGGTATTCGGTACATTAAAATCTGTTGGAATCTACCAGCGTGTCTTGGTGCTCTTTCCTCTGGAAGACTGACCCACAGCACAACTGGGAGCAGAGAACCCGACAGAAAGCAATAATCCAATTGAGAGTGCAATCCATCAAACACAGTTCAAAGTGTCCGTACATAAAAGTACAGAGTCCCAAGAATAGCAAGGCATTCCGAAGAAACCAGAAAAACGTGAGCTTCGAAAGTATAATCTAAACACAGAGATGAGGCATGAACCGAAACTAAGCAAGAGCTGAATCTCCAACAGCGATGTTGCTCTGACGGAAATCTCTCCCAATTACATCTCCTTTAAACCCTCCTTGCAAGCTAGAAACACATTCCTCTGGGCTCTATCTCCCCCACGCTTGCCTCCAATTCTCACGGAGCGTCTGGGACCCGATCTCAACTTCAGCCTGGAATCCCTGAATAACACGAATTGCTCCGGCATTCACAGCCATTGAGAAAGAGGGACCTGGAAAAGCTTCTCAGCTGCAAAGCTCCTTGGACTTAAGACAACCAAAGACTGTAATGTATACTTTCCTTTCCCTCTTTGAAACTTCCAGCTTATTGGGATAACCTTTTGTGAACAATAAAACCAGTTTGGAGTTATCTACAGTGTTTTGGTCCTTGGGAGTTCCAGTTTCTCTAAAGGAGGGCAAGAAGCAATCCCCTGGGGAAAGATGTCACGTCCATGCTGCTTTCGCTAAGAGTTGTAGCCCCAGGCGCAATGGCACATTCATCATCAGACAGAATCACAACAACCGAGGCCTGGCCCTCGGCGCTCAGCTCAGAGTGCTCAGCCTCAGCCTAGAAGGGAAGGGGGAGGAGCTGCCTGAATGACGGGCAGACCCTGGATGTCCGTCATTCAGGTGGCTCCACCCCCTTACCTTCCCTTCCTGGCTGAGTGCTCTGAGGTCTCGGCGCTGAACCGGGATGCAGAGGGGATGCGTAGCTGGCCCAGCTGGGGGGCGGGACACACACCAAAATACTGTTTGCTTCTGCTTGAACATTACCTAGAGCCGGCCCTGCCCCATGGGCACCCCGGAGGCCCCGCCCTCCCCTCCCACCCAATGCCAGGAGGGTCCTTCACCCACCTCCAGCCAGACGTACTGGGCAACAGCGGGAATGGACGGGATCTCGAACTCCACCAGGCCGCCGCGGGAGACCAGCTCGCTGGTATAAATGTTGTCCTTGGGAGCCAGCTCCGCTTTGATCCGAATGGTCACTCCGTCGGCAGGACTCCCGTCAGGATAGGTGACCTCCACCTGGAGAGAGAGAGAGAGAGAGAGAGAGAGAGAGAGAGAGAAAGTCATGAAACAAAGGGAGTGTCCTAGAAGAGAATGAGAACAAAGAGACTTTTGGGGGAAAAAATGGCGATCATAACCTTATTGAAAAGGAAAAACGATGACATCTCCATATGGCAAATGTGAATCTTCACGAACATCTTATGAAAAGCCCTAGCCAAGAAAAGGCATGACCTTGTTAGAAGTCAACCATCTGAACAAGTGATGTTCGTAAGCATTCATGTAATGGCACACAGGTAACTCCGCTCTTAGACTGAAGAACCATGTCTTTGAACTGCCAGGGACAAAGACACGTCGCTACAAACATATATTTGGCTAGCAGAGTTTTAAAGATGTTTCTTTGAAGCTGAAATTGAAATTGCAGTTGTAGTTGCCCAAAACATATACTCTCCCTTGAAACCTCTTAGTTTAAAATACACTCAGAGATTAAAAACAAATCTTCTTTAGAAAAAGGACTCACCTTGTTTACTCACAAACATCTTTTATTAATTCGGCACACAGGCACATGTCTTATTCAAGTTCAATTATAGATCGGATGTTGTGAACACAGGGCATCATTCTTAATTGTTCTGTCTCCCAGGGGCTTGATTGGTATTTTTTCATAGTTGTAGGAAATAGCACCTGTTTGCATTTTTTCCAGGGTTGCTGCAGACTCAGCAGCACTCTGATAGTTAACCATTAGCAGAGCTTGTAGCCAGCTCAGTATTGCTGCTGAAAGCTTGCAAAGAATCTTTTTGTTCTGGAGACCGCCCCTTTTCCTGGGGATGAAATCTCCATTTTGAGAAGCCTTTTGCCTTCTAGACAGAAGAGAAAAAACTCAGATGTGCTTGTGTGGTCAAGCTAGGCCAGCTCAGACAAGCCATCGTAAGTACTGAACATGTCAATTTGTATTTTAGAATGTTTTTATGAATGTTGATGTAAATTAATAATTTTTAATCTGATTTATGTGTACTGTATAATTTTTTATATGTGTGTTTATTGTAAGCCGCCCTGAGTCCCCTCTCGGGTAAGAAGGGCGGGATATAAATGTTGTAATTGTAATAATACTGACCTCTTGCCTATAAAACTTGTGCTGAGTTCAGATAGGGGAGAACCTGCTCTTTCCAAGATAGCAACTCAGCACTGGGGCAAAGAATATCCCAGGATTTCTTTGCCATTGGAAGAAGCTCTAATTACTTCGTCTCCAAGATAGCTTTGAGCTTATTTAGTGAAAGACCTGCTCTTTTTGATATAGCAGCTCAGGGCTAGGGTAGAGAGGATCTCAGGATCTCTTCGCCTTTGGAAGAAGTTAACCCAGCAACTAAGGGGAAAGGCAAGAAAGGAACGTCTGCAAGGTTTTATAAGTTGACTATTTGTATTTGTAACCTCAACAATTTGTGCCAAGTCTGCCAAGTTTTTCCCTAACAGTGACCTGGCAGAGAATGAGAGCAAAGAGAGTTGGTTGTAGCAAATTACTCAGTTCAAGATGGACAGGTGTCACGGCCCACTCACCTTCCCCTTGTAGGGCAAGCCAGGCTTGAACTGCTTCCGGGTGTCTTTGGTGTACTTGATGTCGACGAGCTGCTTCTGGACGGCGGTGGAGTCGTCAAACGTGACCTGCCGGCTCCCGTCGGCACTGGTCACGGAGGCCCACATGCTGACCACACCTCTGAAATGCTCGGGCACATCGGCGGGCATCATGTCCTTAACACACACCTCGAAATCTGCAGAGCCGTCAATCTGGAAAGGAAGAGGAGGCGGAGAGCATCATCGAGGGCGTCGGGAACACAACAGACGAATCTTATCAGTAGAGTTACATGTTTGGTAGGATACGTTTTTATAAAAACACTAGCTGTGCCCGGCCACACGTTGCTGTGGCAAAGTGGTGGTGGTATTGGTTAAAAATTATTGTGTAATTTTTATTTGTATTTTTTTATTAATTTTATTGTAAGTTATCTTTTTATTTATTATATTTTATTATTTTCTTGTATTATTTTTAGTTATTTTCTGTTATTATAGTATTTTATTGTATTAATCTTTTAGTGTTTTTAATTATTTTTTAGTGTTTTTTATTATTTTATTGGGTTGCTAGGAGACCAAGTTGGAGGAGCTTAGCCTTCTAACTGGCAGCAATTGGATAAAAGCAATTATTCCTCTCCCTCTAATTAGGACTTTATTTTTCTTTTCTTTTTGTTGTATCAACCTAGAGGCATGGATGATGGGTTGTGTTGTCAAATTTCGAGGTTGGGGGGCCTGTACTTTTGTTGTTTTGTGAATAGCCGTGATGCCATCACTCTTTTATATATATAGATTTTTCAAACAATAACAAAAATCTGTTCCTGGTTTGAAAATGTTAGGGTGCTACTCACTTCAGCCGTTTTGAGGACGGGGTGCCCTGTCTCGTGCCGATAATATCCCACGCCGTTCACAGTCATGTTGACGGTCAGCCGCCCCACCACGGGTTTCCCAAACGTGTACCTGATGACAGAAGAACCATATATGTCTTTTAGAGAAATGCGTTTTCATATGTATCTTTTATAGAACTACATTTCAACATGTGTGTTTATAGAATTTTCACAATGTTTGTTTTGACTGCTGTGAGCCACCTCAAGCCACAAGGAGAGGGAGGTACAAAATACCATTATTATTATTATTATTATTTTATTATGACACAGCAAACAAGATAGATATGCTGGATTTCGTATCACAAACTCCCAAGTCGAACACTTCCCAAGTGTCTAGGACTGTGTGATGTATTATTATTATTATTATTATTATTATTATTATTATTATTATTATGACACAGCAAACAAGAGAGACATGCTGGGTTTTGTATCACAAAATCACAAGTCGAACACTTCCCAAGTGTCTAGGACTGTGTGATGTATTATTATTATTATTATTATTATTATTATTATTATTATTATTATTATTATTATGACACAGCAAACAAGAGAGACATGCTGGGTTTTGTATCACAAAATCACAAGTCGAACACTTCCCAAGTGTCTAGGACTGTGTGATGTATTATTATTATTATTATTATTATTATTATTATTATTATTAGGACACAGCAAACAAGATAGATATACTGGATTTCGTTTCACAAAATCACAAGTCGAACACTTCCCAAGTGTCTAGGACTGTGTGATGTATTTTCGGATGATGCTGCAGATCCCCGTCGGGTGGCCTTTTGCAGCTGGCAGATCGTAATTTTGTCAATGTCTATTGTTTCCAAATGCTGGCTGAGATCTTTTGGCACGGCACCCAATGTGCCGATCACCACCGGGACCACCTGCACTGGTTTCTGCCAGAGTCTTTGAAGTTCAATCTTGAGGTCCTGAGAGCGGCTGAGTTTTTCCTGTTGTTTTTCGTCAATGTGATTGTCACCTGGGATGGCGACATCAAGGATCCAAACCTTTTTCTTTTCCACAACTGTGATGTCTGGTGTGTTGTGTTCCAGAACTTTGTCAGTCTGGATTCAGAAGTCCCACAGTATCTTTGCGTGCTCATTTTCCAAGACTTTTGCAGGTTTGTGATCCCACCAGTTCTGTGCTGCTGGGAGGTGGGACTTGAGGCATAAGTTCCAATGGATCCTTTGGTCCACATAGTTGTGCCTCTGTTTGTAGTCTGTCTGTGCGATTTTCTTACAGCAGCTGAGGATATGATTCATGGTTTCGTCGGTTTCCTTGCACAGTCTGCATTTTGGGTCATCAGCTGATTTTTCGATCTTGGCCTGAATGGCCTTTGTCCTGATGTCTTGCTCCTGGGCTGCAAGGATCAGGCCTTCTGTCTCCTTCTTCAGGGTCCCATTCGTGAGCCAGAGCCAGGTCTTCTATTATTATTATTATTATTATTATTATTATTATTATTATTATTATTACTGGCCTTTGTCCTGATGTCTTGCTCCTGGGCTGCAAGGATCAGGCCTTCTGTCTCCTTCTTCAGGGCCCCATTCGTGAGCCAGAGCCAGGTCTTCTATTATTATTATTATTATTATTATTATTATTATTATTATTATTATTAATTGCCTTTGTCCTGATGTCTTGCTCCTGGGCTGCAAGGATCAGGCCTTCCGTCTCCTTCTTCAGGGTCCCATTTGTGAGCCAGAGCCAGGTCTTCTATTATTATTATTATTATTATTATTATTATTATTATTATTAATTGCCTTTGTCCTGATGTCTTGCTCCTGGGCTGCAAGGATCAGGCCTTCTGTCTCCTTCTTCAGGGTCCCATTCGTGAGCCAGAGCCAGGTCTTCTATTATTATTATTATTATTATTATTATTATTAATGGCCTTTGTCCTGATGTCTTGCTCCTGGGCTGCAAGGATCAGGCCTTCTGTCTCCTTCTTCAGGGTCCCATTCGTGAGCCAGAGCCAGGTCTTCTCCTTATCAGCTTTTCCTTCAATTTTGTCAAGGAACTTTCCATGCAGAGTTTTGTTGTGCCAGCTGTCAGCTCTAGTTTGTAGTGCGGTTTTCTTGTACTGGTTTTTTTTGTCTGCTGTGCTTTGAGGAGTTTCTGATTTTTGACTTCAACCAAAGCAGGTTGAATAATTAATAATTATTACATTATTATTATTATTATTATTATTATTATTATTATTATTATATTAATTTTGTCAAAGGCTTGTCATGGCTGGAATCACTGTGTTTCTGTGAGGTTTCCAGGCTGTCTGGCCATGTTCCAGTGCAAACCATGAAAATGAACAAAATATGGCTCCCAGTAAGGAAAGGGAAAGGAAACGAAAAGAAGGAGGAGAAAGAAAGGGAAAAGATGAGAAGAGAAGAACAAGAAAAGAATGGAAGGGAAGAGAAAGGAAGGAAACTAAAGGAAAGGAAGGAAGAGAGAATAAAGGAAGATATGAGAAAGGAAGTACAAGAAAGGAAACAAAGGGAAGAGAAGAGAAAGGAAAGGAATAGAAAGGAAAGGAAGAGAAAGTAAGGAAGGCAAAAGAAGGGAAGGGATGAGAAAGTAAGGGTGAGAAAGGAAAGCAAAGGACGAGAAAGGAAGGACGAGAAAGGAAGGACGAGAAAGGAAGGACGAGAAAGGAAAGACAAAGGTTTCAGTGTACACACAATGCAAGGTCTGTCAAGGGTGGCCCGACAACTGAGCCCTCCCAGCGCCTTTCACCTGGCCGTAACCGTTGCTTTCTCGCAGACGTCAAAGTCCCGGATGTAGGGAGGGGAGACAATCCGGAGCTCAAACTTGGGTAAAACTAAAGCGGAGAGAAGAGGGGAGAAAGGTGGAAACAGGCTGTTTTGAAACAGGAAACAACAGGAAAGTTACTATTTTTTTCCCTTCAAAAACAAGGCAGTTTACTCCTAG
Source organism: Anolis carolinensis (assembly GCF_035594765.1). Taxonomy (NCBI): domain Eukaryota; kingdom Metazoa; phylum Chordata; class Lepidosauria; order Squamata; family Anolidae; genus Anolis; species Anolis carolinensis. Next base: position 40,478,690 of record NW_026943818.1, on the reverse strand, counting down.
ACACCATTCCAGAATATTAAGGCCTGCAATGACTAACTGCCTGCTTGCTGAACTGTAATTAAAAGTTGCTAACGAGACCCAAAATATTAAGGCCTGCAATGACTAACCACCTGCTTGCTGAACTGTAATTAGAATGAGCGACTCCTTTCCTATTCCTATGAATGCCTTCCTAGGCTTTTCCAGTGTGCATTCAAACAACCAATGACACGACAATTACTTTCTCTTTTATCTGGTTATTATGGTGGTACATTGTATTCTGTGTTTTAATTTGTTTATTTTACTCAATCGTTGAATTGATACTGTTTTTAGCTATTTATACTGTTTGTAACTTGTCATAGTTTGTTTTTGTTTTTGGCCCCATGTTAGTCGCCCTGAGTCCCTTCGGGGAGATGGAGGCGGGAGAGAAAAATAAAGTATTATTATTACTATTATTATTATTTCTGTCTCTACTCCTCACACCCTGTTTGCTACTATCTCCTCCCCCATTTGATTGATGAAGTAATGTGATCTCTTTGAGGTATGAGATAACTTCCTCCCTATTGGTATTAAGATGGGGCCTAGGCTTTGACCACATGGTCGGCCTCCGTTTTCTGTCTCTTCTGCCTTTTGTCTCATAGATTCCCAACAGTTTTTGAAATCCAGTTAAAATCCATAAAAACATAACAACCTCCAAAACGGGCTCTTTGTTGTCCCACCAGCCGTGTCCCTTTGACAAGAGTGCCTAGCCGACCGCAATCCTGCAAACTCACCATATTTCTGGACTTCAAATGACTTGTTGTACTTGTGCCCTTGCATTTCGGCAAAGATCAGCCATTCCCCGAACACCGGCTGGTCGGACAAAGGGAAGCTCATGTTCAGGACGCCTGCCAGGGAGAGGGAGGGAAGCAAGACAGTGCACTCAGCATCCGCACACAACGTGGGATCCAGGGAACGAGCCACTCTTTCTCCCCATGCATTCAGGGAGAGGGGTATCCCGCTGGCACCGTCCCGACACCTACCGCAACAAACGGGCTTGAGGTTGTTCCACTCTATCATCCGAGACCCTCGAGGATCCTGAAAAGAGAGGCAGATGCTAGAAATAACAACAACAACAACTCTCTGTGGCTGTTAGAAATAAAATAATAATAATAACAAAAATGATGATGATAATAATAATAATAATAATAATAATAATAATAATAATAATAATAATAATATCTGCCTAGAGGTTCAGGGGGCAGAGGACTCTTACAAGTAAAACAAGCAGTCAAAGAAGAAGAACATGTCCTGGCAGAAGATGTAAAGCAAAGTGAAGAAGCTGCTTTGATTGAAGTCAAAAATCAGAAACTCCTCAAAGCACAGCAGACAAAAAACCAGTACGCCTCAAGTCCCACCTCCCAGCAGCAAAGAACTGGTGGGATCACAAACCTGCAAAAGTCTTGGAAAATGAGCAGGCAAAGATACTGTGGGACTTCCGAATCCAGACTGACAAAGTTCTGGAACACAACACACCAGACATCACAGTTGTGGAAAAGAAAAAGGTTTGGATCATTGATGTTGCCATCCCAGGTGACAGTCGCATTGACGAAAAACAACAGGAAAAACTCAGCCGCTCTCAGGACCTCAAGATTGAACTTCAAAGACTCTGGCAGAAACCAGTGCAGGTGGTCCTGGTGGTGATGGGCACACTGGGTGCCGTGCCAAAAGATCTCAGCCGGCATTTGGAAACAACAGACATGGACAAAATCACGATCTGCCAACTGCAAAAGGCCACCCGACTGGGATCTGCACACATCATCCGAAAATACATCACACAGTCCTAGACACTTGGGAAGTGTTCGACTTGTGATTTTGTGATATGAAATCCAGCATATCTGTCTTGTTTGCTGTGTCATAAAATAATAATAATAATAATAATAATAATAATAATAATAATAATAACAACAACAATAACAGCTCTCTGTGGCTGCTAGAAATAAAATAATAACAATAACAATAATAACAGCTCCTCTCTGCGGCTGCTAGAAATAAAACAACAACAACAACAACAACCACTCCTCTCTGGTAGCTAGAAATAAAATAACAATAACAACAACAACAATAATAACTACTGTTGGTGGTGGCTAAAAACAAAAACAACAACAACAACTCCTCTGTGCAACTGCTGGAAATAAAACAACAACAATAGCAACTATTATCTCCTGCGGCTAGAAATAACAATAGCAGCAACAACAACAGCTCCAGTATGGCTGCTAGAAATAAAAAACAACAACAACAATAGCAACTACTCTCCTCTCTGTGGCTGCTAGAAATCAAACAACAACAACAACAGCAGCAGCAACAACAGCAACAACAACAACAGCAACAACAGCAACTACTCTCTGTGGCGGCTAGAAATAACAACATCCACAACAACTCCTTTATGTGGCTGCTAGAATTAAATCAACACCAACAACTACTACTACTACTACACTTGGTGGCAGCTAGAAACAACAACAGCAACTACAACAGCTCCTCTCTGCGCCTGTTAGAAATAAAACAGCAACAACAACAACAACAACACTACTCTCGGTGGCAGCTAGAAATAACAACAACAACAACAACAACAACAGCACTACTCTCGGTGGCAGCTAGGAACAATATAAACAACAACAAGAACAGTTCCTCTTTGTGCCTGCTGGTAATAAAACAACAACAATAACAACAACAACAACTACTACTACTCTTGGTGGCGGCTAGAAACAACAACCACAACAACCCGTCTATGTGGCTGCTAGAAATAAAACAACAACAACAACAATAGCAACTACTCTCGGTGGCAGCTAGAAATAATAATAATTATTAGGATTGTTAAATTTTTATTTCACAGCAGTCAAAAACACAAGCAGTGTGAAAATTCTAAAACACACATATTAAAACGTAGTTCTATAAAAGATACATTTTACTACATTAAACTACATATTGGAAATACATATTCCTGTGTCACACTCACCACCAGGTAGGCTTCGATCTGAAAGGAGAAAAAAAAAGAGAGAACAGATGAAAGAGAGAAAGAACAGCGTGTTGTCAAAGGCTTACATTTATTATTATTATTATTATTATTATTATTATTATTATTATTATTATTATTATTATTATTATTTCAGTCCCCTTGTAAGTTCAGACTAGAGATGGAAAGGCCTAGGAAAAAAAACCCAAAAAAATGGGGAATGGACAACAGGGGTTTCCCCGATTATTTTTGTTTTTTCCTGTTCTTTTCCAAAGCCATTTTTTCCCCGGAAAAGTTGAAAAGTGTATAGAATGTGTTATTTTCAAATCATAAATAATATATCTGTGACACGGTATTCAAACTATGCAACATGAAGACTTTAATGAAAGATTTGGGAGACTTTTTGTTTCTTTAAAAAAAATCTGGAAAAAATGACTTGGGGAAAAAAACTTGTTTTTTCCCCCAAGTTTTCTGAGGTTTTTTTCTAGGCCTTGCCATCTCTAGTTCAGACTAAAACTAGGAATAGATTCACCACCTGCACATCCAGCTACTAAAACGGAGAACTGCTCGTCTACCAAGGCCCTCTTTCAAGGAAGTAACAGGGAGCTGTGCGCCGTCAAGGTGAACCCATCCCGCCAAGAAGAGCCCGTCCCACCACCAAGGAGAGCCCGTCTTGCCAAGAAGAACCCGTCCCACCACCAAGGAGAGCCCGTCTTGCCAAGAAGAACCCGTCCCACCACCAAGAAGAACCCGTCTTGCCAAGAAGAACCCGTCCCACCACCAAGGAGAGCCCGTCTTGCCAAGAAGAACCCGTCCCACCACCAAGAAGAACCCGTCTTGCCAAGAAGAACCCGTCCCACCACCAAGGAGAGCCCGTCTTGCCAAGAAGAACCCGTCCCACCACCAAGAAGAACCCGTCTTGCCAAGAAGAACCCGTCCCACCACCAAGGAGAGCCCGTCTTGCCAAGAAGAACCCGTCCCACCACCAAGGAGAGCCCGTCTTGCCAAGAAGAACCCGTCCCACCACCAAGAAGAACCCGTCTTGCCAAGAAGAACCCGTCCCACCACCAAGGAGAGCCCATCTTGCCAAGAAGAACCCGTCCCACCACCAAGAAGAACCCGTCTTGCCAAGAAGAACCCGTCCCACCACCAAGGAGAGCCCGTCTTGCCAAGAAGAACCCGTCCCACCACCAAGAAGAACCCGTCTTGCCAAGAAGAACCCGTCCCACCACCAAGGAGAGCCCGTCTTGCCAAGAAGAACCCGTCCCACCACCAAGGAGAGCCCGTCTTGCCAAGAAGAACCCGTCCCACCACCAAGAAGAACCCGTCTTGCCAAGAAGAACCCGTCCCACCACCAAGGAGAGCCCGTCTTGCCAAGAAGAACCCGTCCCACCACCAAGAAGAACCCGTCTTGCCAAGAAGAACCCGTCCCACCACCAAGGAGAGCCCGTCTTGCCAAGAAGAACCCGTCCCACCACCAAGAAGAACCCGTCTTGCCAAGAAGAACCCGTCCCACCACCAAGGAGAGCCCGTCTTGCCAAGAAGAACCCGTCCCACCACCAAGAAGAACCCGTCTTGCCAAGAAGAACCCGTCCCACCACCAAGGAGAGCCCGTCTTGCCAAGAAGAACCCGTCCCACCACCAAGAAGAACCCGTCTTGCCAAGAAGAACCCGTCCCACCACCAAGGAGAGCCTGTCCCTTCAAGAAGAGCCCATTCTGCCACCAAGGAGAGCCCATCTCGCTAAGGAGAACCCGTCCCGCCACCAAGAAGAGCCTGTCCCAACACCAAGGAGAGCCTGTCTTGCCAAGAAGAACCCGCCCGCTACCAAGGAGAGCCTGTCCCGCCAAGGAGAACCCATCCCTCCAAGAAGAGCCCGTCCCACCACCAAGGAGAGCCCATCCTGCCAAGAAGAGCCCATCCTGCCACCAAGGAGAGCCCGTACTGCCAAGGAGAACCCGTCCCTCCAAGAAGAGCCCATCCTGCCACCAAGGAGAGCCCGTCTTGCCAAGGAGAACCCGTCCCACCACCAAGAAGAGCTTGTCCTGTCAAGGAGAACCCGTCCCACCACCAAGGAGAGCCTGTCCTGCCAAGAAGAACCCATTCCACCACCAAGGAGAGCCCGTACTGCCAAGAAGAACCCGTCCCACCACCAAGAAGACCCTGTCCCGCCATCAAGGAGAGCCCGTCTCGCTAAGAACCTAACCAACCACCAAGGAGAGCCTGTCCTGCCAAGAAGAACCCGTCCCGCCACCAATGAGAGCCCATCCCGCCAAGGAGAGCCTGTCCCGCCACCAAGAAGAGCTTGTCCTGCCAAGGAGAACCTGTCCCTCCAAGAAGAGCCCGTCCCGCCACAAAGGAGAGCCCGTCTCGCCAAGGAGAACCCATTCCACCACCAAGGAGAGCCTGTCCTGCCAAGGAGAACCCATCCCACCACCAAGGAGAACCCGCCCCTCCAAGAAGACCCCATCCCACCACCAAGGAGAACCCGTCCCGCCAAAAAGAACCCGTTTCGCTACCAAGGAGAACCCGTCCTGCCAAGAAGAGCCTGTCCCACCACCAAGGAGAACCCGCCCCTCCAAGAAGACCCCATCCCACCACCAAGGAGAACCCGTCCCACCACCAAGGAGAACCCGTCCCACCACCAAGGAGAACCTGTCCCGCCAAGAAGAACCCATTCCACCACCAAGGAGAACCCATCCCACCACCAAGAAGAACCCGTCCCACCAACAAGCAGAACCCGTCCCGCCAAGTAGAACCCGTCCCACCACCAAGAAGAGCTTGTCCCACTAAGAAGAGCCTGTCCCGCCACCAAGGAGAGCCTGTCCCGCCAAGGAGAACCCGTCCCACCACCAAGGAGAACCCATCCCACCACCAAGGAGAACCCGCCCCTCCAAGAAGAGCCCATCCCACCACCAAGGAGAACCCGTCCCACCACCAAGGAGAACCCGTCCCGCCAAGTAGAACCCGTCCCACCACCAAGAAGAGCTTGTCCCACTAAGAAGAGCCTGTCCCGCCACCAAGGAGAGCCTGTCCCGCCAAGGAGAACCCGTCCCACCACCAAGGAGAACCCATCCCACCACCAAGGAGAACCCGCCCCTCCAAGAAGAGCCCATCCCACCACCAAGGAGAACCCGTCCCACCACCAAGGAGAACCCGTCCCGCCAAGTAGAACCCGTCCCACCACCAAGAAGAGCTTTACCCACTAAGGAGAGCCTGTCCCGCCACCAAGGAGAGCCTGTCCCGCCAAGGAGAACCCGTCCCACCACCAAGGAGAACCCGTCCCACCACCAAGGAGAACCCGTCCCACCACCAAGGAGAACCCGTCCCGCCAAGTAGAACCCGTCCCACCACCAAGAAGAGCTTTACCCACTAAGGAGAGCCTGTCCCGCCACCAAGGAGAGCCTGTCCCGCCAAAGAGAACCCGTCCCACCACCAAGGAGAACCCATCCCACCACCAAGAAGAGCTTTACCCACTAAGGAGAGCCTGTCCCGCCACCAAGGAGAGCCTGTCCCGCCAAGGAGAACCCGTCCCACCACCAAGGAGAACCCATCCCACCACCAAGAAGAGCTTTACCCACTAAGGAGAGCCTGTCCCGCCACCAAGGAGAGCCTGTCCCGCCAAGGAGAACCCGTCCCACCACCAAGGAGAACCCGTCCCACCACCAAGGAGAACCCGTCCCACCACCAAGGAGAACCCGTCCCGCCAAGTAGAACCCGTCCCACCACCAAGAAGAGCTTTACCCACTAAGGAGAGCCTGTCCCGCCACCAAGGAGAGCCTGTCCCGCCAAAGAGAACCCGTCCCACCACCAAGGAGAACCCATCCCACCACCAAGAAGAGCTTTACCCACTAAGGAGAGCCTGTCCCGCCACCAAGGAGAGCCTGTCCCGCCAAGGAGAACCCGTCCCACCACCAAGGAGAACCCGTCCCACCACCAAGGAGAACCCGTCCCACCACCAAGGAGAACCCGTCCCGCCAAGTAGAACCCGTCCCACCACCAAGAAGAGCTTTACCCACTAAGGAGAGCCTGTCCCGCCACCAAGGAGAGCCTGTCCCGCCAAAGAGAACCCGTCCCACCACCAAGGAGAACCCATCCCACCACCAAGAAGAGCTTTACCCACTAAGGAGAGCCTGTCCCGCCACCAAGGAGAGCCTGTCCCGCCAAGGAGAACCCGTCCCACCACCAAGGAGAACCCATCCCACCACCAAGAAGAGCTTTACCCACTAAGGAGAGCCTGTCCCGCCACCAAGGAGAGCCTGTCCCGCCAAGGAGAACCCGTCCCACCACCAAGGAGAACCCGTCCCACCACCAAGGAGAACCCGTCCCACCACCAAGGAGAACCCGTCCCGCCAAGTAGAACCCGTCCCACCACCAAGAAGAGCTTTACCCACTAAGGAGAGCCTGTCCCGCCACCAAGGAGAGCCTGTCCCGCCAAGGAGAACCCGTCCCACCACCAAGGAGAACCCATCCCACCACCAAGAAGAGCTTTACCCACTAAGGAGAGCCTGTCCCGCCACCAAGGAGAGCCTGTCCCGCCAAGGAGAACCCGTCCCACCACCAAGGAGAACCCGTCCCACCACCAAGGAGAACCCGTCCCACCACCAAGGAGAACCCGTCCCGCCAAGTAGAACCCGTCCCACCACCAAGAAGAGCTTTACCCACTAAGGAGAGCCTGTCCCGCCACCAAGGAGAGCCTGTCCCGCCAAAGAGAACCCGTCCCACCACCAAGGAGAACCCATCCCACCACCAAGAAGAGCTTTACCCACTAAGGAGAGCCTGTCCCGCCACCAAGGAGAGCCTGTCCCGCCAAGGAGAACCCGTCCCACCACCAAGGAGAACCCGTCCCACCACCAAGGAGAACCCGTCCCACCACCAAGGAGAACCCGTCCCACCACCAAGGAGAACCCGTCCCGCCAAGTAGAACCCGTCCCACCACCAAGAAGAGCTTTACCCACTAAGGAGAGCCTGTCCCGCCACCAAGGAGAGCCTGTCCCGCCAAGGAGAACCCGTCCCACCACCAAGGAGAACCCATCCCACCACCAAGGAGAACCCGCCCCTCCAAGAAGAGCCCATCCCACCACCAAGGAGAACCCGTCCCACCACCAAGGAGAACCCGTCCCGCCAAGTAGAACCCGTCCCACCACCAAGAAGAGCTTTACCCACTAAGGAGAGCCTGTCCCGCCACCAAGGAGAGCCTGTCCCGCCAAAGAGAACCCGTCCCACCACCAAGGAGAACCCATCCCACCACCAAGAAGAGCTTTACCCACTAAGGAGAGCCTGTCCCGCCACCAAGGAGAGCCTGTCCCGCCAAGGAGAACCCGTCCCACCACCAAGGAGAACCCGTCCCACCACCAAGGAGAACCCGTCCCACCACCAAGGAGAACCCGTCCCACCACCAAGGAGAACCCGTCCCGCCAAGTAGAACCCGTCCCACCACCAAGAAGAGCTTTACCCACTAAGGAGAGCCTGTCCCGCCACCAAGGAGAGCCTGTCCCGCCAAGGAGAACCCGTCCCACCACCAAGGAGAGCCTCACCCTCTCGTTGACTGGCCTCAAGTCTGGGCTGACTGCAAACAGGTTGATCAGCACTTGGATAGAAAAGGAAGAAGTGTCAGCAAAGTGTCAACAAGGAGCAGTAAGGCCGCCCCCCACCGCCCTCACCGCCCCCCCGCTCGCTGTGCCCACCTTTCTGCTTCGGCCGGTAGATGGGTTTGTCTGTCTGGATGAAGACGGAGGCCCCTTTGCTGTCCACTGTGATGGTGGTGTGGTTGTAGAAGATGTAGCCCTCCTCGGCCAAGTGCCGGTTGCCCCAGACCTTCAAGTGCGCTTGACCCCGGAGCCCCGCCGGCACCTAGGAAAATATTCTATTTTATTTTAGAGCATTTTTATTCCGCTCTTCTCACCCTGAAGTGGACTCAGGGCAGATACCAAGTCTTATGACTTATACTCGTAGTAGATTAAAACCTGAATGCAGAGTGTCATTGTTTGGAAACAGAACGCTCTGTTATAGTTATGCCTATAGTTATAGGCATAACATCTTTTCAATATATATTATTTGAGGTTTATTCACACTGTGTTTAATGTATTAAGAGAACAGCTTGTAAGCCACTGTATGTTCCCAATAGGTTCCACGATATCTATTAGGCATGTCCAATCGATGAAAAAAATGTTTCAATTCTCGTTTCTAAAGTAGGGGGCGCGGGCGCTTCGATATAGAAAGTATTTCCGATTTTTTCACCCAAAAATTTCGGATATTTCTGGAAATTCATAATGATTCTAAATGTTTCTAAAATGGCGCAATCGCTACACACCGGGCTTGTATGGCAATCTTCCATGTGGACGCAGAGGATGTTAGCCCCCACCTTTGCGTCCATCATGGAAGCTTCTGATTGGCCAGGGAGCGGCAGCCATGTTAATATATAAAAATATATTTTAAAAATTTTTTTTGGGGGGGGGGGGAATTAACGAAACATTAAGAGACAATTAGAGAATGGGCCAACATTGGTTCGAATTACATTGCTGGTTGCGCTGTGAGACAATGTCTCGGAACGCGTATCAAAAAGTGAGAACAATCCGAAATAATTCCGATATACGATTCAAGACGATTTTCTGGACATGTCTAATATCTATGGAAGATGTTACTCTTCATTGATTACATTCTTGAATCGTTTGAACTAAATAACAAATGAAAGTAGCATGTATTAATATGAGCCAATTTTACTAGGCCAGAAAACATTTTGTGCAATGGTATTAATGTTACCCAATACTAGCAGACCCTACCACCAGACGAAGACTATAGGTCAGTGATGCTCAACCTATGACACGCGTGTCAGCACTGACACGCCTAGCCATTTTGCTGACACACTGCTGCATGCAGATTTATTGGATGACTGTGGCCAAATTTGGTGTGATTTGGTCCAGTGGTTTTGTTGTTTACACCATTATGCACATTACATTTATATATATATACTAGCTGTGCCCGGCCATGTGTTGCTGTGGCTAGGATTTAATTTTTCTTTTATTTTGTTGTATGAACGTAGAGGCGTGGATGAGAGGTTGTGCTGTCAACTTTTGAGGTTGTGGGGCATTTAGTTTAGTTGTTTTGTCCAGTGCCGTGATTCCATTACCCTTTTATATATATAGATACTAGCTGTGCCCTGCCACGCGTTGCTGTGGCCAATTGGAATTGCAGTGAGTAGACTCGCTGCTTGTAAGCCTGGGAGCAGGTGCAGATGGAGCGTTCCAGTTTTTGGGGTTTTTTTGGCCCCATGGAGGTTGGGGTGTCTAGTTTGTTTGTAAGAATGTAGAGACGTGGATGAGGGGTTGTGTTGTCAATTTTCTAGGTTGGGGGGCCTTTAGTTTTGTTGTTTTGCCCGGTGGAGCGATGCCATTCTCCTTTTATATATATAGATATTATATCATTCTATTATTATTCTATTATTATTGTAGTATATTATCATTTTATTACCATTATATTATTACTAGCTGTGCCCGGCCACGCGTTGCTGCGGCAAAGTGGTGGTGGTATTGGTTAAAAATTGTTGTGTAATTTTTATTTGACGTTATTTGTATTTTTTAATTAATTTTATTGTAAGTTATCTTTTTATTTATTATATTTTATTATTTTCTTGTATAATTTTTAGTTATTTTTAGTTATTATGGTATTTTATTGTATTAATTTTTTAGTGTTTTAAATAATTTTTAGTGTTTTTTATTATTTTTTATTGGGTTGCTAGGAGACCAAGTTGGAGGAGCTTAGCCTTCTAACTGGCAGCAATTGGATAAAAGCAATTATTCCTCTCTCTCTAATTAGGACTTTATTTTTCTTTTCTTTTTGTTGTATCAACCTAGAGGCGTGGATGATGGGTTGTGTCATCAAATTTCGAGGTTGGGGGGCCTGTAGTTTTGTTGTTTTGTGGGTCGCCGTGATGCCATCACTCTTTTATATATATATAGAGTATATTATTTGTTATTCATGACTACATTGAAACTAGAATAGAGAGAAATCAGCGTGGAAACTGCAAGAGGTCCCATAGATTGTTGTTCAGTGGTTTTGGTCCAGTGGTTTTGTTGTTTACTCCATGGGAATTATGCACATTACATTATCATTATATCATTCTATTATTATTGTAGTATATTATCATATTATTACTATTATATTATTCGTTATTCATGACTACATTGAAACTAGAATAGAGAGAAATCAGCGTGGAAGCTGCAAGAGGTCCCATAGATTATTGTACATGGAAATAATGGTAGTAAATAGTTTTTGATTTATTGAAAACAGTTATATATTACAATTATATATTTTTGTTATTTAAACTATATATAAATTGTGAAATTATGTTTTTTTTTTCTCGAAGTGACACACCACCCAAGTCATTCTAGGTTTTTTTTGGTGAATTTTGACACACCAAGCGCCAAAGGTTGCCCATCATTGTCTTATTTACAGCAAAACAGGGTATGTCAGACCAGGCAGAGATGCTACTGAAACCCACAACTACTGGGGGAATTTCAACAGAAAGGGGAAAAAATCATGAAAATGAAAAAATATTGAAAAAACCCCACTAGAATCAAGATTGTGTCTAAGGAGCACCAACCATTCACATCTTGCACATCTTGCCCCATGGCCTTCTGTTCCCCCCGTTCTGCAACCCCGAAACAGTCTGTTGCGATGGCTCCGCTTACCTTCAGCTTGACGATTCCTTTACCTGCGGGAAAGAGGAGAAAAGAGCAGTCACAGCCTGCATCACTTCTCATTTGGGTTATAAACTAACTATGTCCGGCCACCCGTTGCTGTGGCATAGTCTGATGGTATGGAAAATAAAATAATGAGAAGCAGCCAGGCTTTGAAGCTGCAGTGCTACTCAAGCTGGGTAACAAACATATAGGTTGAATAGGGTTGTGTGTTTTCTGTTAATGTGGGATTTGTGTATTGATAGTGTTTAAATGCAATTTGTGCCATGCTTATATTGCAACTGATTGCATCATCCAGAACGTACCATAGTGTGGAAAGAGTTAATGGCCAAGAAGCTGTGATGATCCTGATGTGTGGCTGGAACTAGGGAGTATCCAGACACAAGTGTTTGGATTTGTGCCATGCTTGTATTGCAACTGATTGCATCATCTAGAATGTACCATAGTGTGGAAAGAGTTAATGGCCAAGAAGCTGTGATGATCCTGATGTGTGGCTGGAACTAGGGAGTATCCAGACACAAGTGTTTGGATTTGTGCCATGCTTGTATTGCAACTGATTGCATCATCCAGAATGTACCATAGTGTGGAAAGAGTTAATGGCCAAGAAGCTATGATGATCCTGATGTGTGGCTGGAACTAGGGAGTATCCAGACACAAGTGTTTGGATTTGTGCCATGCTTGTATTGCAACTGATTGCATCATCCAGAATGTACCATAGTGTGGAAAGATTTAATGGCCAAGAAGCTATGATGATCCTGATGTGTGGCTGGAACTAGGGAGTATCCAGACACAAGTGTTTGGATTTGTGCCATGCTTGTATTGCAACTGATTGCATCATCCAGAATGTACCATAGTGTGGAAAGAGTTAATGGCCAAGAAGCTAGGATGACCTTGATGTGTGGCTGGAACTAGGGAGTATCCAGACACAAGTGTTTGGATTTGTGCCATGCTTGTATTGCAACTGATTGCATCATCTAGAATGTACCATAGTGTGGAAAGAGTTAATGGCCAAGAAGCTAGGATGACCTTGATGTGTGGCTGGAACTAGGGAGTATCCAGACACTAGTGTTTGGATTTGTGCCATGCCTGTATTGCAACTGATTGCATCATCCAGAATGTACCATAGTGTGGGAAGAGTTAATTGCCAAGAAGCGATGATGTCCTTGATGCGTGGCTGGAACTAGGGAGTATCCAGACACAAGTGTTTGTGCATAACGATTGCATCAGTTCAGTTCAGTTGAGTTCTGTCTGTCTCTGAGTGTCTCTTCGTTCTGCGCTCCACTGCTTCCATCCAACTACTGCTGCACTGCAAATACTCTGACATTTTCCGGGCTGTATGGCCATGTTCCAGAAGCATTCTCTCCTGATGTTTCACCCACATCTGTGTCAGGCATCCTCAGAGGTTGTGTGGTCTGTTGGATACCAGGCAAGTGGGGTTTACATGTGTGTGTAAGGTCCAGGGTGGGATAAAGAACTCTTGTCTGTTGGGGGCAGGTGTGGATGTTGTAATTAATCAGCTTGATTAGCATTTGATGGCCGTGTGGCTTCTTCCTGCCAGGGGGAATCCTTTGTTGGGAGGTGTTAGCTGGCCCTGATTATGCATGTCCGGCCTTGACTCCATTATAAGCCGCCAGAGGCTTTTTCAGCTCAAAAAAAGGGGCGGAAAATTTCAGCTTATCTTCAAGTACATACGGTACTTACCTGTCCATTTCTTTCTCTGCCTTCCTCTATCATCTACATATCCATCCATCCACCAGAAACCTACCCAGAACCGTTCCGTGGCCTCGCGCCACCGCCTCCCCCTTGATGACCAGCTGGATCTGGACGGGAGTCTCCGCGACGGGGTTGAAAATGGTCACGCTGACAGACTCTTCCACGCCCGAGCGGAAGACGGAGGGCACGGCCACCAAGTAGCCCCTGGAGAGAAGGACGAGAGGAAGGAGGTATGAACGGTATGAATGGTATCAGCAGTAACCTGATGATGATGATGATGATGATGATGATGATGTTTGTTGGAAATGAAAGTTATGGACTTGTCAACATCAGGAGAGGAATTTTCCAGGGAGACTCATTGTCCCCTCTGCTTTTCATTATTGCCATGATCCCTCTGTCAACAATCTCACAAAAAACAAATCTCGGCTATCAAACATCTAAGAAATCTCACAAAATTTGGCATCTGATGTACATGGATGACCTGAAGCTGTACGGGAAAACGGAAACTGAAATAACATCTAAGAAATCTCACAAAATTTCACATCTGATGTACATGGATGACCTGAAGCTGTATGGGAAAACGGAAACTGAAATAACATCTAAGAAATCTCACAAAATTTGGCATCTGATGTACATGGATGACCTGAAGCTGTATGGGAAAACGCAAACTGAAATAACATCTAAGAAATCTCACAAAATTTCACATCTGATGTACATGGATGGCCTGAAGCTGTATGGGAAAACGGAAACTGAAATAACATCTAAGAATTCTCACAAAATTTCGCATCTGATGTACATGGATGGCCTGAAGCTGTATGGGAAAACGGAAACTGAAATAACATCTAAGAAATCTCACAAAATTTCACATCTGATGTACATGGATGGCCTGAAGCTGTATGGGAAAACGGAAACTGAAATAACATCTAAGAAATCTCACAAAATTTGGCATCTGATGTACATGGATGACCTGAAGCTGTACGGGAAAACGCAAACTGAAATAACATCTAAGAAATCTCACAAAATTTCACATCTGATGTACATGGATGACCTGAAGCTGTATGGGAAAACGCAAACTGAAATAACATCTAAGAAATCTCACAAAATTTCACATCTGATGTACATGGATGACCTGAAGCTGTATGGGAAAACGCAAACTGAAATAACATCTAAGAAATCTCACAAAATTTCACATCTGATGTACATGGATGACCTGAAGCTGTATGGGAAAACGCAAACTGAAATAACATCTAAGAAATCTCACAAAATTTCACATCTGATGTACATGGATGACCTGAAGCTGTATGGGAAAACGGAAACTGAAATAACATCTAAGAAATCTCACAAAATTTCGCACCTGATGTACATGGATGACCTGAAGCTGTATGGGAAAACGGAAACTGAAATAACATCTAAGAAATCTCACAAAATTTCACATCTGATGTACATGGATGACCTGAAGCTGTACGGGAAAACGCAAACTGAAATAACATCTAAGAATTCTCACAAAATTTCGCATCTGATGTACATGGATGACCTGAAGCTGTATGGGAAAACGGAAACTGAAATCCAGTCTCTGACCAACACTGTCCGAATTTTCAGCACTGATATCAGCATGGAGTTTGGTTTGGACAAATGTTCGACAGTGGCATCGAAGAAGGGAAAAATCATTGAAAGTGAGGGCATAAATATGCCCAATGGCCAAACAATAAAGTGTCACCAGCCAGAGACCTATAAATATCTGGGCATATTACAGCTGGACAACATCAAGCATGAACATGTGAAGACTGTGGTCAGCAAGGAATACACACAAAGGGTCAGAAAAATTCTCCAAAGCAAGCTCAATGGAGGCAACACCATCAAGGCCATAAACACCTGGTCCATACCTGTCATAAGATATACTGCAGGCATCATAAACTGGACACAGGCGGAACTGGACAATTTGGACAGAAAAACAAGAAAACTCATGACCATTCATCCTTCACTGCACCCTCGCAGTGATGTTGACCGGCTATATCTGCCTAGAAGATCAGGGGGCAGAGGACTCTTACAAGTCAAACAAGCCGTCAAAGAAGAAGAACATGCCCTGGCAGAATATGGAAAGCAAAGTGAAGAACCTGCTTTGATTGAAGTCAAACATCAGAAACTCCTCAAAGCACGGCAGACAAAAAACCACTACAAGAAAACCGCACTACAAACTAGAGCAGAATCACTACAAGAAAACCGCACTACAAACTAGAGCAGAATCACTACAAGAAAACTGCACTACAAACTAGAGCTGACAGCTGGCACAACAAAACATTGCATGGGAAGTTCCTTGACAAAATGGAAGGAAAAGCTGACAAGGAGAAGACCTGGCTCTGGCTCACGAATGGGACCCTGAAGAAGGAGACAGAAGGCCTGATCCTTGCAGCCCAGGAGCAAGACATCAGCACAAAGGCAATTAAGGCCAAGATCGAAAAATCAGCTGATGACCCAAAATGCAGACTCTGCAAGGAAACCAACGAAACCATTGATCATATCCTCAGCTGCTGTAAGAAAATCGCACAGACAGACTACAAACAGAGGCACAACTCTGTGGCCCAAATGATCCATTGGAACTTGTGCCTCAAGTCCCACCTCCCAGCAGCAAAGAACTGGTGGGATCACAAACCTGCAAAAGTCTTGGAAAATGAACACGCAAAGATACTGTGGGACTTCCGAATCCAGACTGACAAAGTTCTGGAACACAACACACCAGACATCACAGTTGTGGAAAAGAAAAAGGTTTGGATCATTGATGTCGCCATCCCAGGTGACAGTCGCATTGACGAAAAACAACAGGAAAAACTCAGCCGCTATCAGGACCTCAAGATTGAACTTCAAAGACTCTGGCAGAAACCAGTGCAGGTGGTCCCGGTGGTGATGGGCACATTGGGTGCCGTGCCAAAATATCTCAGCCGGCATTTGGAAACAATAGACATTGACAAAATTACGATCTGCCAACTGCAAAAGGCCACCCGACTGGGATCTGCATGCATCATCCGAAAATACATCAGAACATTGGATAATCGAATATGTTGGATAATAAAGCCTAATAAACGTCAAATTAGGTTATGATTTTACAAATGAAGCACCAAAACATCATGTTTTACAACAAATTGACAGGAAAAGCAGTTCGATACACAGTAACATCATGTAGCAATTACTGTATCTACGAATTTAGCACCAAAACATCGCAATATATTGAAAACATTGGCTACAAAAACATTGGCTACAAAAACATTGGCTACAAAAAAAGGCAGACTGCGTTGGATAATACAGAACATTGGATGTGCAAAGGTTGGATAAGGGAGACTACTGTATTTTTCTATCATTTTATCTATCTGTTTCTTCCTTTCTATCTTCCTCTCTATCTTTCCATCAATCTATTTATCTTTCCATCAATCTATTTATCTTTCCATCAATCTATTTATCTTTCCATCAATCTATTTATCTTTCCATCAATCTATTTATCTTTCCATCAATCTATTTATCTTTCCATCAATCTATTTATCTTTCCATCAATCTATTTATCTTTCCATCAATCTATTTATCTTTCCATCAATGTATCTTTCCATCA
>NW_026943818.1:40349213-40459213 GCF_035594765.1 Anolis carolinensis | reverse complement strand
TCTATCTCTCTCTCTTTCTTCCTACCTTTCTATCTATCTCTCTCTCTTTCTTCCTACCTTTCTATCTATCTTCCTCTCTTTCTCTCTTCCTATCTCTCTTTCTTCCTATCTCGTTCCTGTCTTTCTTTCTCTCTCTCTCTCTTTCTCTCTCTTTCTATCTTTCTCTCATTCTTCCCAGCTGACTTTCTATCTATCTATCTCTCTCTCTTTCTTCCTACCTTTCTATCTATCTCTCTCTCTTTCTTCCTACCTTTCTATCTATCTCTCTCTCTTTCTTCCTACCTTTCTATCTATCTCTCTCTCTTTCTTCCTACCTTTCTATCTATCTCTCTCTCTTTCTTCCTACCTTTCTATCTATCTTCCTCTCTTTCTCTCTTCCTATCTCTCTTTCTTCCTATCTCGTTCCTGTCTTTCTTTCTCTCTCTCTCTCTTTCTCTCTCTTTCTATCTTTCTCTCATTCTTCCCAGCTGACTTTCTATCTATCTATCTCTCTCTCTTTCTTCCTACCTTTCTATCTATCTTCCTCTCTTTCTCTCTTCCTATCTCTCTTTCTTCCTATCTCGTTCCTGTCTTTCTTTCTCTCTCTCTCTCTTTCTCTCTCTTTCTATCTTTCTCTCATTCTTCCCAGCTGACTTTCTATCTATCTATCTCTCTCTCTTTCTTCCTACCTTTCTATCTATCTCTCTCTCTTTCTTCCTACCTTTCTATCTATCTCTCTCTCTTTCTTCCTACCTTTCTATCTATCTCTCTCTCTTTCTTCCTACCTTTCTATCTATCTCTCTCTCTTTCTTCCTACCTTTCTATCTATCTCTCTCTCTTTCTTCCTACCTTTCTATCTATCTCTCTCTCTTTCTTCCTACCTTTCTATCTATCTTCCTCTCTTTCTCTCTTCCTATCTCTCTTTCTTCCTATCTCGTTCCTGTCTTTCTTTCTCTCTCTCTCTCTTTCTCTCTCTTTCTATCTTTCTCTCATTCTTCCCAGCTGACTTTCTATCTATCTATCTCTCTCTCTTTCTTCCTACCTTTCTATCTATCTTCCTCTCTTTCTCTCTTCCTATCTCTCTTTCTTCCTATCTCGTTCCTGTCTTTCTTTCTCTCTCTCTCTCTTTCTCTCTCTTTCTATCTTTCTCTCATTCTTCCCAGCTGACTTTCTATCTATCTATCTCTCTCTCTTTCTTCCTACCTTTCTATCTATCTTCCTCTCTTTCTCTCTCTCTCTCTCTCTTTCTTCCTATCTCGTTCCTGTCTTTCTTTCTCTGTCTCTCTCTCTCTCTCTCCAGCCCTGGGAAGGGAAGGGAGGGAGGGAGGGTCGGGGGCGCTCTGCACATGCTCGGCCGCCCTTCCTTCCCAAGGGAGTGGGGGGGCGGGGGGGGGTCTTGCCACTCACGGCTTGTCCGGGCTCCGGGGCGTGGTGGCCGGGACGAGGAGGAGGAAGAGCAGCGGGAGGAAGAGCAGCGGGGCCGAGCCCGGCATGGCTGCTCCTTCTGCCTTGGCTGCTCCTTTGTGCAGACGGGAGGCAGGAGGCTCTCCGGGTCCGGCGGGCGGGCGCCGCGGCTTTTGGCTGCTGCTCCTCCGCCTCGGCTCCTCCTCCTCCTCCTCCTCCTCCTCCTTCCTTCCTCCTCCTCCTTTGTTCGCTTGGGGAGAGGAAGAGGAGGAGGGGGAGGGGGAAGGGGAGGGGGGAGGCCCAGCTGCTTCCTGCCCGGGGGGAATCCCTTCTTGCTCGCCGGGGACATACACAAGCTTGCCTTTTTTTTCTGGAATTCTTCCCACCTGCGCAAACTTTGTTGTCACTTTTTTTTTTGGGTCCGGGCTTGGTTGTATGTATATCATGATGTTCGGCCCGGGCTGTGAGAGCAGCCAGCTGAGGCCAATCCCTCTGACCAAGAGGTCATGAGCCTGCAACAGCTGTGGGCGAAGCGCCAGGAGAGAATGCTTCCGGGACATGGAGATCTATTCCTCACCACCTCTGGGGAGGCCTGCCATAGGTGTGGGCGAAGCGTCAGGAGAGAATGCTTCTGGGACATGGAGATCTATTCCTCACCACCTCTGGGGAGGCCTGCCATAGGTGTGGGCGAAGCGTCAGGAGAGAATGCTTCTGGGACATGGAGATCTATTCCTCACAACCTCTGGGGAGGCCTGCCATAGGTGTGGGCGAAGCGCCAGGAGAGAATGCTTCTGGGACATGGAGATCTATTCCTCACCACCTCTGGGGAGGCCTGCCATAGGTGTGGGCGAAGCGTCAGGAGAGAATGCTTCTGGGACATGGAGATCTATTCCTCACAACCTCTGGGGAGGCCTGCCATAGGTGTGGGCGAAGCGTCAGGAGAGAATGCTTCTGGGACATGGAGATCTATTCCTCACCACCTCTGGGGAGGCCTGCCATAGGTGTGGGCGAAGCGTCAGGAGAGAATGCTTCTGGGACATGGAGATCTATTCCTCACAACCTCTGGGGATGCCTGCCATAGATGTGGGTGAAACGTTTGTCTCTGTTCTATGTTAAAAGGCATTGAATCTTTGCCTTATATGTGTGCAATGTGAGTGAGAAAGAAGGGCGGGATATAAATGCTGTAAATAAAATAAATAAATAAATATTCCGGGCTGTGTGGCCATGTTCCAGAAGCATTCCCTCCTGACGTTTCGCCCACATCAATGGCAGGCATCCTCAGAGGTGGTGAGGAATATATCTCCATGTCCCAGAAGCATTCTCTCCTGACGTTTCGCCCACATCTATGGCAGGCATCCTCAGAGGTGGTGAGGAATATATCTCCATGTGCCAGATGCATTCTCTCCTGACGTTTCGCCCACATCTATGGCAGGCATCCTCAGAGGTGGTGAGGAATATATCTCCATGTCCCAGAAGCATTCTCTCCTGACGTTTCGCCCACATCTATGGCAGGCATCCTCAGAGGTGGTGAGGAATATATCTCCATGTGCCAGATGCATTCTCTCCTGACGTTTCGCCCACATCTATGGCAGGCATCCTCAGAGGTGGTGAGGAATATATCTCCATGTGCCAGATGCATTCTCTCCTGACGTTTCGCCCACATCTATGGCAGGCATCCTCAGAGGTGGTGAGGAATATATCTCCATGTTCCAGAAGCATTCTCTCCTGACGTTTCGCCCACATCTATGGCAGGCATCCCCAGAGGTGGTGAGGAATATATCTCCATGTCCCAGAAGCATTCTCTCCTGACGTTTCGCCCACATCTATGGCAGGCATCCTCAGAGGTGGTGAGGAATATATCTCCATGTGCCAGATGCATTCTCTCCTGACGTTTCGCCCACATCTATGGCAGGCATCCTCAGAGGTGGTGAGGAATATATCTCCATGTCCCAGAAGCATTCTCTCCTGACGTTTCGCCCACATCCATGGCAGGCATCCCCAGAGGTGGTGAGGAATATATCTCCATGTCCCAGAAGCATTCTCTCCTGACGTTTCGCCCACATCCATGGCAGGCATCCCCAGAGGTGGTGAGGAATATATCTCCATGTTCCAGAAGCATTCTCTCCTGACGTTTCGCCCACATCTATGGCAGGCATCCCCAGAGGTGGTGAGGAATATATCTCCATGTGCCAGATGCATTCTCTCCTGACGTTTCGCCCACATCTATGGCAGGCATCCTCAGAGGTGGTGAGGAATATATCTCCATATTCCAGAAGCATTCTCTCCTGACGTTTCGCCCACATCCATGGCAGGCATCCCCAGAGGTGGTGAGGAATATATCTCCATGTCCCAGAAGCATTCTCTCCTGACGTTTCGCCCACATCTATGGCAGGCATCCCCAGAGGTGGTGAGGAATATATCTCCATGTTCCAGAAGCATTCTCTCCTGACGTTTCGCCCACATCTATGGCAGGCATCCCCAGAGGTGGTGAGGAATATATCTCCATGTGCCAGATGCATTCTCTCCTGACGTTTCGCCCACATCTATGGCAGGCATCCTCAGAGGTGGTGAGGAATATATCTCCATGTCCCAGAAGCATTCTCTCCTGACGTTTCGCCCACATCTATGGCAGGCATCCCCAGAGGTGGTGAGGAATATATCTCCATGTCCCAGAAGCATTCTCTCCTGACGTTTCGCCCACATCTATGGCAGGCATCCCCAGAGGTGGTGAGGAATATATCTCCATGTCCCAGATGCATTCTCTCCTGACGTTTCGCCCACATCTATGGCAGGCATCCCCAGAGGTGGTGAGGAATATATCTCCATGTCCCAGAAGCATTCTCTCCTGACGTTTCGCCCACATCTATGGCAGGCATCCCCAGAGGTGGTGAGGAATATATCTCCATGTGCCAGATGCATTCTCTCCTGACGTTTCGCCCACATCTATGGCAGGCATCCTCAGAGGTGGTGAGGAATATATCTCCATGTCCCAGAAGCATTCTCTCCTGACGTTTCGCCCACATCCATGGCAGGCATCCCCAGAGGTGGTGAGGAATATATCTCCATGTTCCAGAAGCATTCTCTCCTGACGTTTCGCCCACATCCATGGCAGGCATCCTCAGAGGTGGTGAGGAATATATCTCCATGTCCCAGAAGCATTCTCTCCTGACGTTTCGCCCACATCCATGGCAGGCATCCTCAGAGGTGGTGAGGAATATATCTCCATGTTCCAGAAGCATTCTCTTCTGACGTTTCGCCCACATCCATGGCAGGCATCCTCAGAGGTGGTGAGGAATATATCTCCATATTCCAGAAGCATTCTCTCCTGACGTTTCGCCCACATCTATGGCAGGCATCCTCAGAGGTGGTGAGGAATATATCTCCATATTCCAGAAGCATTCTCTCCTGACGTTTCGCCCACATCCATGGCAGGCATCCCCAGAGGTGGTGAGGAATATATCTCCATGTCCCAGAAGCATTCTCTCCTGACGTTTCGCCCACATCCATGGCAGGCATCCTCAGAGGTGGTGAGGAATATATCTCCATGTCCCAGAAGCATTCTCTCCTGACGTTTCGCCCACATCTATGGCAGGCATCCTCAGAGGTGGTGAGGAATATATCTCCATGTGCCAGATGCATTCTCTCCTGACGTTTCGCCCACATCTATGGCAGGCATCCTCAGAGGTGGTGAGGAATATATCTCCATGTCCCAGAAGCATTCTCTCCTGACGTTTCGCCCACATCCATGGCAGGCATCCCCAGAGGTGGTGAGGAATATATCTCCATGTGCCAGATGCATTCTCTCCTGACGTTTCGCCCACATCTATGGCAGGCATCCTCAGAGGTGGTGAGGAATATATCTCCATGTCCCAGAAGCATTCTCTCCTGACGTTTCGCCCACATCCATGGCAGGCATCCCCAGAGGTGGTGAGGAATATATCTCCATGTCCCAGAAGCATTCTCTCCTGACGTTTCGCCCACATCTATGGCAGGCATCCTCAGAGGTGGTGAGGAATATATCTCCATGTGCCAGAAGCATTCTCTCCTGACGTTTCGCCCACATCCATGGCAGGCATCCCCAGAGGTGGTGAGGAATATATCTCCATGTCCCAGATGCATTCTCTCCTGACGTTTCGCCCACATCCATGGCAGGCATCCCCAGAGGTGGTGAGGAATATATCTCCATGTCCCAGAAGCATTCTCTCCTGACGTTTCGCCCACATCTATGGCAGGCATCCTCAGAGGTGGTGAGGAATATATCTCCATGTCCCAGAAGCATTCTCTCCTGACGTTTCGCCCACATCCATGGCAGGCATCCTCAGAGGTGGTGAGGAATATATCTCCATGTGCCAGATGCATTCTCTCCTGACGTTTCGCCCACATCTATGGCAGGCATCCTCAGAGGTGGTGAGGAATATATCTCCATGTGCCAGATGCATTCTCTCCTGACGTTTCGCCCACATCTATGGCAGGCATCCTCAGAGGTGGTGAGGAATATATCTCCATGTCCCAGAAGCATTCTCTCCTGACGTTTCGCCCACATCCATGGCAGGCATCCCCAGAGGTGGTGAGGAATATATCTCCATGTTCCAGAAGCATTCTCTCCTGACGTTTCGCCCACATCCATGGCAGGCATCCTCAGAGGTGGTGAGGAATATATCTCCATGTCCCAGAAGCATTCTCTCCTGACGTTTCGCCCACATCCATGGCAGGCATCCTCAGAGGTTGTGAGGAATATATCTCCATGTTCCAGAAGTATTCTCTTCTGACGTTTCGCCCACATCCATGGCAGGCATCCTCAGAGGTGGTGAGGAATATATCTCCATGTCCCAGAAGCATTCTCTCCTGACGTTTCGCCCACATCCATGGCAGGCATCCTCAGAGGTGGTGAGGAATATATCTCCATATTCCAGAAGCATTCTCTCCTGACGTTTCGCCCCCATCTATGGCAGGCATCCTCAGAGGTGGTGAGGAATATATCTCCATATTCCAGAAGCATTCTCTCCTGACGTTTCGCCCACATCCATGGCAGGCATCCCCAGAGGTGGTGAGGAATATATCTCCATGTCCCAGAAGCATTCTCTCCTGACGTTTCGCCCACATCCATGGCAGGCATCCCCAGAGGTGGTGAGGAATATATCTCCATGTCCCAGAAGCATTCTCTCCTGACGTTTCGCCCACATCCATGGCAGGCATCCTCAGAGGTTGTGAGGAATATATCTCCATGTTCCAGAAGCATTCTCTCCTGACGTTTCGCCCACATCTATGGCAGGCATCCTCAGAGGTGGTGAGGAATATATCTCCATATTCCAGAAGCATTCTCTCCTGACGTTTCGCCCACATCCATGGCAGGCATCCTCAGAGGTTGTGAGGAATATATCTCCATATTCCAGAAGCATTCTCTCCTGACGTTTCGCCCACATCCATGGCAGGCATCCTCAGAGGTTGTGAGGAATATATCTCCATGTCCCAGAAGCATTCTCTCCTGACGTTTCGCCCACATCCATGGCAGGCATCCTCAGAGGTGGTGAGGAATATATCTCCATGTCCCAGAAGCATTCTCTCCTGACGTTTCGCCCACATCCATGGCAGGCATCCTCAGAGGTTGTGAGGAATATATCTCCATGTCCCAGAAGCATTCTCTCCTGACGTTTCGCCCACATCCATGGCAGGCATCCTCAGAGGTGGTGAGGAATATATCTCCATATTCCAGAAGCATTCTCTCCTGACGTTTCGCCCACATCCATGGCAGGCATCCTCAGAGGTTGTGAGGAATATATCTCCATATTCCAGAAGCATTCTCTCCTGACGTTTCGCCCACATCCATGGCAGGCATCCTCAGAGGTTGTGAGGAATATATCTCCATATTCCAGAAGCATTCTCTCCTGACGTTTCGCCCACATCCATGGCAGGCATCCTCAGAGGTGGTGAGGAATATATCTCCATGTCCCAGAAGCATTCTCTCCTGACGTTTCGCCCACATCCATGGCAGGCATCCTCAGAGGTTGTGAGGAATATATCTCCATATTCCAGAAGCATTCTCTCCTGACGTTTCGCCCACATCTATGGCAGGCATCCTCAGAGGTTGTGAGGTATATGGAGAAACTAAGCAAGGAAGGTTTATATACAGTAGAGTCTCACTTATCCAACATAAATAGGCCAGCAGAATGTTGGATAAGCGAATATGTTGGATAATAAGGAGGGATTAAGGAAAAGCCTATTAAACATCAAATTAGGTTATGATTTTACAAATTAAGCACCAAAACATCATGTTAGACAACAAATTAGGCAGAAAAAGTAGTTCACTAGGCAGTAATGTTACTATATTTATGAATTTAGCACCAAAATATCACGATATATTGAAAACACTGACTACAAAAATGTGTTGGATAATCCAGAACATTGGATAAGTGAGGCTTGGACAAGTGAGACTCTACTGTATTTGTGTGTGTGTGTGGATATATATATATATATATATATATATATATATATATATATTATATGACACAGCAAACAAGATACATATGCTGGATTTCGTATTATTTCCATTATTATTATTATTATTATTATTATTATTATTATTATTATTATTATATTATGACACAGCAAACAAGATCGATATGCTGGATTTCGTATCACAAAATCACAAGTCGAACTCTTCCCAAGTATTATTATTATTATTATTATTATTATTATTATTATTATTATGACACAGCAAACAAGATAGACATGCTGGATTTCGTATCACAAAATCACAAGTCGAACACTTCCCAAGTGTCTAGGACTGTGTGATGTATTATTATTATTATTATTATTATTATTATTATTATTATTATTATTATTATTATTATCCCCACGACCCACTTTACATCCTGGTGCAGTTCGGGGGAGGAAGGACTGTGGATGATGGGCTTTGCAGTACCTTCATCCAATTTGCCTTCTCCAGTGCCACTAAGATGCCCATGAATGACGTAACTGGACCGAATTTGGCACACAGAATCCCCATGACAAAACAAAAGTAAGGACAGTTTTTCTTAAGAAATACTGTCACACATGACCAATAATGGATCACCAAATTTTGTTCATTTTCATGGTTTCTTCTTTTCTGTTGAAATTGTCCATGTGCTCAATAAAAAATTCATTAAAAAACCAACAACAACAAATAGTCCCAGCTCATTTGGTTCTGTTTTTGCTTTTTTCAAACCTTCTTTTGGGGCCTGAGCAGCAGCCAAGGCGGATTAGTTCAATGAACTGGGCTGCAAAAGGAATGGAAACACTTAATTAGCAGCGAGCAAAGGCACGGAAGGAAACGGAATGGGAGGAAGTGGGGCTTAATCACCCCCCATTTGTGCCGCTTGCGGGCTTCGCAAACCCGACAGGTGCAAAGCCAGGCCCTAATTCGCCCAGACAGCTCTCTCTCCATCCCGTACACGTATTGTCATCGTACACGGTCACTATTTCCTCTAATATATTTTAATGTGTATATTTATAGTTTTTTAATGTGTTTTAATTATGCCATCACCTGCCTCGAACTATGAGGAAAGGCGGATAAGAAATAAAATTATTATTAATATTTTATTATGACACAGCAAACAAGATGCCTTGGCAGGATATGTAAAGCAAAGTGAAAACCTGCTTTGATTGAAGTCAAAAATCAGAAATTCCTCAAAGCACAGCAGACAAAAAACCAGTACAAGAAAACCGCACTACAAACTAGAGCAGAATCAAAACAAGAAAACCGCACTACAAACTAGAGCTGACAGCTGGCACCACAAAACATTGCATGGAAATAATAATAAAGAATCCTGGCAGAATATGTAAAGCAAAGTGAAGAACCTGCTTTGATTGAAGTCAAAAATCAGAAACTCCTCAAAGCACAGCAGATAAAAAACCAGTACAAGAAAACCGCACTACAAACTAGAGCAGAGTCAGTACAAGAAAACCGCACTACAAACTAGAGCAGAATCAAAACAAGAAAACCGCACTACAAACTAGAGCTGACAGCTGGCACAACAAAACATTGCATGGAAATAATAATAAAGAATCCTGACAGAATATGTAAAGCAAAGTGAAGAACCTGCTTTGATTGAAGTCAAAAATCAGAAACTCCCCAAAGCACAGCAGACAAAAAACCAGTACAAGAAAACCGCACTACAAACTAGAGCTGACAGCTGGCACCACAAAACATTGCATGGAAATAATAATAAAGAATCCTGGCAGAATATGTAAAGCAAAGTGAAGAACCTGCTTTGATTGAAGTCAAAAATCAGAAACTCCTCAAAGCACAGCAGACAAAAAACCAGTACAAGAAAACCACACTACAAACTAGAGCTGACAGCTGGCACAACAAAACATTGCATGGAAATAATAATAAAGAATCCTGGCAGAATATGTAAAGCAAAGTGAAGAACCTGCTTTGATTGAAGTCAAAAATCAGAAACTCCTCAAAGCACAGCAGACAAAAAACCAGTACAAGAAAACCGCACTACAAACTAGAGCTGACAGCTGGCACCACAAAACATTGCATGGAAATAATAATAAAGAATCCTGGCAGAATATGTAAAGCAAAGTGAAGAACCTGCTTTGATTGAAGTCAAAAATCAGAAACTCCTCAAAGCACAGCAGACAAAAAACCAGTACAAGAAAACCGCACTACAAACTAGAGCTGACAGCAGGCACAACAAAACATTGCATGGAAATAATAAGAAAGAATCCTGGCAGCATGTCTATCTCGTTTGCTGTGTCATACAATAATAATAATAATAATAATAATAATAATAATAATAATAATAATAATAATAATAATAATAATAATAATTGTTGTGTCAGCTGTCAGCTCTAGTTTGTAGTGCAGATTTCTTCTACTGATTCTTTGTCTGCTGTACTTTGAGGAGTTTCACACAGTCCTAGACACTTGGGAAGTGTTCGACTTGTAATTCTGTGATACGAAATCCAGCATGTCTATCTTGTTTGCTGTGTCATAATAATAATAATAATAACAATACATCGCACAGTCCTAGACACTTGGGAAATGTTCGACTTGTGGTTTTGTGAAACGAAATCCAGCATGTCTATGTCGTTTGCTGTGTCATAATAAAATAATAATAAAATACTAATACTAATAAAATTACTACTACTACTAATAATAATAATAATAATAATAATAATAATTGTTGTGCCAGCTGTCAGCTCTAGTTTGTAGTGCAGTTTTCTTCTACTGATTCTTTGTCTGCTGTGCTTTGAGGAGTTTCACACAGTCCTAGACACTTGGGAAGTGTTCGACTTGTGATTCTGTGAAATGAAATCCAGCATGTCTATTTTGTTTGCTGTGTCATAAAATAATAATAATAATAATGATAATAATAATAATAATAGTTGTGCCAGCTGTCAGCTCTAGTTTGTAGTGCAGTTTTCTTCTGCTGATTCTTTGTCTGCTGTGCTTTGAGGTGTTCGACTTGTGATTTTGTGAAACGAAATCCAGCACATCTATCTTGTTTGCTGTGTCATACAATAAAATAATAATAATAATAATAATAATAATAATAATAATAATAATAATAATAATAATTGTGCCAGCTGTCAGCTCTAGTTTGTAGTGCAGTTTTCTTCTACTGATTCTTTGTCTGCTGTGCTTTGTCTGCTGTGGGAAGTGTTCGACTTGTGATTCTGTGAAACGAAATCCAGCATGTCTATCTCGTTTGCTGTGTCATACAATAATAATAATAATAATAATAATAATAATAATAATAGTTGTGCCAGCTGTCAGCTCTAGTTTGTAGTGCAGTTTTCTTTTACTGATTCTTTGTCTGCTGTGCTTTGTCTGCTGTGGGAAGTGTTCGACTTGTGATTCTGTGAAACGAAATCCAGCATGTCTATCTCGTTTGCTGTGTCATACAATAATAATAATAATAATAATAATAATAATAATAATAATAATAATAATAGTTGTGCCAGCTGTCAGCTCTAGTTTGTAGTGCAGTTTTCTTTTACTGATTCTTTGTCTGCTGTGCTTTGTTTGCTGTGGGAAGTGTTCAACTTGTGATTCTGTGAAACGAAATCCAGCATGTCTATCTTGTTTGCTGTGTCATACAATAATAATAATAATATTACTAATACTAATACTAATACTAATAATAATAATAATAATAATAATAATAATAATTGTGCCAGCTGTCAGCTCTAGTTTGTAGTGCAGTTTTCTTCTACTGATTGTCTGCTGTGCTTTGTCTGCTGTGGGAAGTGTTCGACTTGTGATTCTGTGAAACGAAATCCAGCATGTCTATCTTGTTTGCTGTGTCATACAATAATAATAATAATAATAATAATAATAATAATAATAATAATAATAATAATAGTTGTGCCAGCTGTCAGCTCTAGTTTGTAGTGCAGTTTTCTTCTACTGATTGTCTGCTGTGCTTTGTCTGCTGTGGGAAGTGTTCGACTTGTGATTCTGTGAAACGAAATCCAGCATGTCTATCTTGTTTGCTGTGTCATACAATAATAATAATAATAATAATAATAATAATAATAATAATAATAATAGTTGTGCCAGCTGTCAGCTCTAGTTTGTAGTGCAGTTTTCTTCTACTGATTGTCTGCTGTGCTTTGTCTGCTGTGGGAAGTGTTCGACTTGTGATTCTGTGAAACGAAATCCAGCATGTCTATCTCGTTTGCTGTGTCATACAATAGTAATAATAATAATACAGTATAGAATAATATAGTAATAATAATTTCCTTGTCTTTGCAGCTCTCCAGAATCCAAGTTTGAGACGCATGAGATGTGGTGGGAGGCGGAATCAACAACAGCACGGAAAGCATATCTTGTGAAACGGAGCAGCATAATTCCCTCCTGCGCATAATTAATGGCTGGAAATGCCTCTAATTGCTCGGATGCGCTAATAGCGGGGCTGCTCCCCAGGCAGGGCCATGAGATCCTTGCTCCGTGCGGGAATTTGGCCTTTGCATCCCGGCCTGCCGGACGAGAAGAAGCCAAGATAATCCAATAAGTCCGCATTAGTCTAAAAAGGCAGAAACGGCTGCCGGGGTGGCGGGCGACACGCGGAGCAACAACAGTTCTCCCTAATGGAGTCCGGCTGGGCTCAAGGGCGGAAAAGCTCCGCTCAAAGGAAGGAAGGAAGAAGCGCCAATCATGCACAAACGCCACGCCGGGATGTGAGGCCGTCGCGGTCGGGAGTGTCGGAAAAAAGTCATCCTGCTCTGCTTAAGTCTCTATGGTTAGATAGGAAGCCTAGAAAAGAGTTAGTTCCATGCATGCTTTGATTAAACTTTACTATTGTTTCCTCCTTCCTGTCCTGTTTAGGTCAACCCACCCTTTGATGCGTTATAGACATGTCCAAAAAATCGTTTTGAATCGTGTATCGGATTTATATCGGATTGTTCTCGATTTTTGATACGCATTCCGAGATATTTATCTATCTGATGATCATCCTATATACAATAATACATCTATCTATTAGACATGTCCAAAAAATTGTTTTGAATCGTGTATCGGATTTATATCGGATTGTTCTCGATTTTTGATACACATTCCGAGATATTTATCTATCTGATGATCATCCTATATACAATAATACATCTATCTATTAGACATGTCCAAAAAATCGTTTTGAATGATATATCGGATTTATATCGGATTGTTCTCGATTTTTGATACGCATTCCGAGATATTTATCTATCTGATGATCTGATGATCATCCTATATACAATAATACATCTATCTATTAGACATGTCCAAAAAATCGTTTTGAATCGTATATCGGATTTATATCGGATTGTTCTCGATTTTTGATACGCATTCCGAGATATTTATCTATCTGATGATCATCCTATATACAATAATACATCTATCTATTAGACATGTCCAAAAAATTGTTTTGAATCGTGTATCGGATTTATATCGGATTGTTCTCGATTTTTGATACACATTCCGAGATATTTATCTATCTGATGATCATCCTATATACAATAATACATCTATCTATTAGACATGTCCAAAAAATCGTTTTGAATGATATATCGGATTTATATCGGATTGTTCTCGATTTTTGATACGCATTCCGAGATATTTATCTATCTGATGATCATCCTATATACAATAATACATCTATCT
This sequence comes from Anolis carolinensis, assembly GCF_035594765.1. Lineage (NCBI taxonomy): Eukaryota > Metazoa > Chordata > Lepidosauria > Squamata > Anolidae > Anolis > Anolis carolinensis. The sequence continues at coordinate 40,445,700 of NW_026943818.1, read as the reverse complement.
ATTAGACATGTCCAAAAAATCGTTTTGAATGATATATCGGATTTATTTCGGATTGTTCTCGATTTTTGATACGCATTCCGAGATATTTATCTATCTGATGATCATCCTATATACAATAATACATCTATCTATTAGACATGTCCAAAAAATCGTTTTGAATCGTATATCGGATTTATATCGGATTGTTCTCGATTTTTGATACGCATTCCGAGATATTTATCTATCTGATGATCATCCTATATACAATAATACATCTATCTATTAGACATGTCCAAAAAATCGTTTTGAATGATATATCGGATTTATTTCGGATTGTTCTCGATTTTTGATACGCATTCCGAGATATTTATCTATCTGATGATCATCCTATATACAATAATACATCTATCTATTAGACATGTCCAAAAAATCGTTTTGAATCGTATATCGGATTTATATCGGATTGTTCTCGATTTTTGATACGCATTCCGAGATATTTATCTATCTGATGATCATCCTATATACAATAATACATCTATCTATTAGACATGTCCAAAAAATCGTTTTGAATCGTATATCGGATTTATTTCGGATTGTTCTCGATTTTTGATACGCATTCCGAGATATTTATCTATCTGATGATCATCCTATATACAATAATACATCTATCTATTAGACATGTCCAAAAAATCGTTTTGAATCGTATATCGGATTTATATCGGATTGTTCTCGATTTTTGATACGCATTCCGAGATATTTATCTATCTGATGATCATCCTATATACAATAATACATCTATCTATTAGACATGTCCAAAAAATCGTTTTGAATCGTGTATCGGATTTATATCGGATTGTTCTCGATTTTTGATACGCATTCCGAGATATTTATCTATCTGATGATCATCCTATATACAATAATACATCTATCTATTAGACATGTCCAAAAAATCGTTTTGAATCGTATATCGGATTTATTTCGGATTGTTCTCGATTTTTGATACGCATTCCGAGATATTTATCTATCTGATGATCATCCTATATACAATAATACATCTATCTATTAGACATGTCCAAAAAATCGTTTTGAATCGTGTATCGGATTTATATCGGATTGTTCTCGATTTTTGATACGCATTCCGAGACATTGTCTCACATCTTTCACGATGTGGGGAAAACACTGACTACAAAAATGCGTTGGATAATCCAGAACGTTGGATAAGCGAGACTCTACTGTATTATATTATATCACGATGTGGTGAAAACACTGACTACAAAAATGCGTTGGATAATCCAGAACGTTGGATAAGCAAGACTCTACTGTATTATATTATATCACGGTGTAGTGAAAACACTAACTACAAAAATGCATTGGATAATCCAGAACGTTGGATAAGCAAGACTCTACTGTATTATATTATATCACGGTGTAGTGAAAACACTGACTACAAAAATGCGTTGGATAATCCAGAACGTTGGATAAGAGAGACTCTACTGTATTATATTATAGTGAAAACATTGACTACAAAAATGTGTTGGATAATCCAGAACGTTGGATAAGGGAGACTCTACTGTATTATATTATATCACGATGTGGTGAAAACACTAACTACAAAAATGCGTTGGATAATCTAGAACGTTGGATAAGCAAGACTCTACTGTATTATATTATATCACGGTGTAGTGAAAACACTGACTACAAAAATGCGTTGGATAATCCAGAACGTTGGATAAGAGAGACTCTACTGTATTATATTATAGTGAAAACATTGACTACAAAAATGTGTTGGATAATCCAGAACGTTGGATAAGGGAGACTCTACTGTATTATATTATATCACGATGTGGTGAAAACATTGACTACAAAAATGCGTTGGATAATCCAGAACGTTGGATAAGAGAGACCCTACTATATTATATTATAGTGAAAACATTGACTACAAAAATGTGTTGGATAATCCAGAACGTTGGGTAAGGGAGACTCTACTGTATTATATTATATCACGATGTGGTGAAAACACTGACTACAAAAATGCGTTGGATAATCCAGAACGTTGGATAAGCAAGACTCTACTGTATTATATTATATCACGGTGTAGTGAAAACACTGACTACAAAAATGCGTTGGATAATCCAGAACGTTGGATAAGAGAGACTCTACTGTATTATATTATAGTGAAAACATTGACTACAAAAATGTGTTGGATAATCCAGAACGTTGGATAAGGGAGACTCTACTGTATTATATTATATCACGATGTGGTGAAAACACTGACTACAAAAATGCGTTGGATAATCCAGAACGTTGGATAAGAGAGACTCTACTGTATTATATTATAGTGAAAACATTGACTACAAAAATGTGTTGGATAATCCAGAACGTTGGATAAGGGAGACTCTACTGTATTATATTATATCACGGTGTAGTGAAAACACTGACTACAAAAATGCGTTGGATAATCCAGAACGTTGGATAAGAGAGACTCTACTGTATTATATTATAGTGAAAACATTGACTACAAAAATGTGTTGGATAATCCAGAACGTTGGATAAGGGAGACTCTACTGTATTATATTATATCACGGTGTAGTGAAAACACTGACTACAAAAATGCGTTGGATAATCCAGAACGTTGGATAAGAGAGACTCTACTGTATTATATTATAGTGAAAACGCTGACTACAAAAATGCGTTGGATAATCCAGAACGTTGGATAAGGGAGACTCTACTGTATTATATTATATCACGATGTGGTGAAAACATTGACTACAAAAATGCGTTGGATAATCCAGAACGTTGGATAAGCGAGACTCTACTGTATGTATATATGCTTTGGATAATCCAGAACGTTGGATAAGGGAGACTCTACTGTATTATATTATATCACGGTGTAGTGAAAACACTAACTACAAAAATGCGTTGGATAATCCAGAACGTTGGATAAGCAAGACTCTACTGTATTATATTATATCACGGTGTAGTGAAAACACTGACTACAAAAATGCGTTGGATAATCCAGAACGTTGGATAAGAGAGACTCTACTGTATTATATTATAGTGAAAATATTGACTACAAAAATGCGTTGGATAATCCAGAACGTTGGATAAGGGAGACTCTACTGTATTATATTATATCACGATGTGGTGAAAACATTGACTACAAAAATGCGTTGGATAATCCAGAACGTTGGATAAGCAAGACTCTACTGTATTATATTATAGTGAAAACATTGACTACAAAAATGCGTTGGATAATCCAGAACGTTGGATAAGGGAGACTCTACTGTATTATATTATATCACGATGTGGTGAAAACATTGACTACAAAAATGCGTTGGATAATCTAGAACGTTGGATAAGCAAGACTCTACTGTATTATATTATATCACGGTGTAGTGAAAACACTGACTACAAAAATGCGTTGGATAATCCAGAACGTTGGATAAGAGAGACTCTACTGTATTATATTATAGTGAAAACATTGACTACAAAAATGCGTTGGATAATCCAGAACGTTGGATAAGGGAGACTCTACTGTATTATATTATATCACGATGTGGTGAAAACATTGACTACAAAAATGCGTTGGATAATCCAGAACGTTGGATAAGCGAGACTCTACTGTATGTATATATGCGTTGGATAATCCAGAACGTTGGATAAGCGAGACTCTACTGTATGTATATATGCGTTGGATAATCCAGAACGTTGGATAAGCGAGACTCCACTGTATGTGCCTATCAACCCCCCTGGCCTCCTTCCCAACACACCTCACGGTCCCTGAGGGTGCCTGCCATAGGAGTGGGCGGAACGTCAGGAGAGAATGCTGCTGGGACACGGCCAGGCACCCGGAACACTCACAGCAACCCGGCGCTTCCGGCCAGAAGAAGAGGCTTCTGGGAAGAATAATAAGAAGGGGCGTGGCCTCCGCCATGCTCCGCCCTCAGCGGCCGCCTTGTCTGGCCCCGCCCCCTCCTTGCAGCCCGTCAATCAAAGCGGGGGAACGACGGGCAGCCAATGCGGGCCTTCGGTGGGCGGGGCGTCAAGGAAGCAGCCAATGGGAGGCCGAGGGCAGGAGTTGGGCGGGCTTCTTCCCGGGCGAGTCTCTTTCCGCCATTGCTGTCATCGTGAGGCGGGAAGAAGGCCGCGGTTGGAGCCGAGAGATTGAGAGAGAGAGAAGGCGGTGAGTCTGTCTGTCTGTCTGTCTGTCTGTCTCCTTCCAGGGAAAGAAACCAGGCCTCGGCGGTGGCTGCGGGTTTTCCTGATCGGCCTGGCCGCGCCCCGGCAGCACTCTCTCCTGACCTTCCGCCCACTCAGGCAGTTGATCGTTTTCTGCCGGCCCGTTGGATAAGTGAGACTCTACTGTATATATAATATGTGTGGATAATTGTTTTTTTATCCAATTGCTGCCAGTTAGAAAGCTAAGCTCCACCCACTTGGTCTCCTAGCAACCCACTCAGCCCAGGCGACAGGCACAGTTAGGCCTCAGGCCTATAAGATACAGATTATATAATAAAGTCCTAGTTAGAAGTAGAGGAATAATTGTTTTTATCCAAATTGCTGCCAGTTAGAAAGCTAAACTCTGCCCACTTGGTCTCTTAGCAACCTACTCAGCCCAGGGGACAGGCACAGTTAGGCCTCAGGCCTATAAGATACAGATTATACGATTATAATAAAGTCCTAATTAGAGGGAGAGGAATAATTGTTTTTATCCAAATTGCTGCCAGTTATAAGGCTAAACTCTGCCCACTTGGTCTCCTAGCAACCCACTCAGCCCAGGGGACAGGCACAGTTAGGCCTCAGGCCTATAAGATACAGATTATACGATTATAATAAAGTCCTAATTAGAGGGAGAGGAATAATTGTTTTTATCCCAATTGCTGCCAGTTATAAGGCTAAACTCTGCCCACTTGGTCTCTTAGCAACCTACTCAGCCCAGGGGACAGGCACAGTTAGGCCTCAGGCCTATAAGATACAGATTATATGATTATAATAATGTCCTAATTAGAGGGAGAGGAATAATTGTTTTTATCCCAATTGCTGCCAGTTATAAGGCTAAACTCTGCCCACTTGGTCTCTTAGCAACCTACTCAGCCCAGGGGACAGGCACAGTTAGGCCTCAGGCCTATAAGATACAGATTATATGATTATAATAATGTCCTAATTAGAGGGAGAGGAATAATTGTTTTTATCCCAATTGCTGCCAGTTATAAGGCTAAACTCTGCCCACTTGGTCTCCTAGCAACCCACTCAGCCCAGGGGACAGGCACAGTTAGGCCTCAGGCCTATAAGATACAGATTATACGATTATAATAAAGTCCTAATTAGAGGGAGAGGAATAATTGTTTTTATCCCAATTGCTGCCAGTTATGCTAAACTCTGCCCAATCGGTCTCTTAGCAACCCACTCAGCCCAGGGGACAGGCACAGTTAGGCCTCAGGCCTATAAGATACAGATTATATGATTATAATAATGTCCTAATTAGAGGGAGAGGAATAATTGTTTTTATCCCAATTGCTGCCAGTTATAAGGCTAAACTCTGCCCACTTGGTCTCCTAGCAACCCACTCAGCCCAGGGGACAGGCACAGTTAGGCCTCAGGCCTCTTCCCCACTGCCTATAAGATACAGATTATATGATTATAATTGAAGGGGTCACTGAACCAGAGTGACTCCATGTTGGATGCCTGTCTGTTTGAAATCATTAATTAGTCTCTCCTTCAGAAATGATCTTAAAATTTGCAACTTGCTGTCTTGTTACAAAATAGCATGTGTCCTGTATGTTTAGCAAGAGTCAGTGGTGGTTAAGCTTGTGGTGAAGCCGATTCTGAGAAATGTATGCAATCCATGTACTTTTGCTCCACCTGTGACGGTTTGTGGTGAGCTACATCCTGGAGTTGTTTACAGGTCAGGATGTGCAGCCCACCGCAGGCCGTGCTGGTGGTTTTTCCAAGGAACTAAAATGTGATAAACAAGTAGGGTATATATATGACCCCGGGCAGATTTGCTGGGGGCAGACAATCTTTGCTCGCTTCACTGCAGCGTGAGGCTATTGTCTGTCTGTAGCTACAATAAAGGTGTTTGTCCTCAACCCTTTGGACTCCGAGTGGTTCTCATAGCAGCTTGGCAAGAGCCCGGTATTTTCAAGTGATTGGGGGACTCCCAAATCACCCCTTTCATAATAAAGTCCTAGTTAGAGGTAGAGGAATAATTGTTTTTATCCAATTGCTGCCAGTTAGAATACTAAGCTCCGCCCACTTGGTCTCCTAGCAACCCACTCAGCCCAGGGGACAGGCAGAGTTAGGCCTCTTCCCCACTGCCTATAAGATACAGATTATCTGATTTTAACTGGATTATATGGCAGTGTAGACTCAAGGCCCTTCCACACAGCTATATAACCCATTATAAATAAATAAATAAAATAAAAATCTATATATATAAAAGAGTGATGGCATCATGGCGACCCACAAAACAACAAAACTACAGGCCCCCCAACCTCGAAATTTGACAACACAACCCATCATCCACGCCTCTAGGTTGATACAACAAAAAGAAAAGAAAAATAAAGTCCTAATTAGAGGGAGAGGAATAATTGCTTTTATCCAATTGCTGCCAGTTAGAAGGCTAAGCTCCTCCAACTTGGTCTCCTAGCAACCCAATAAAAATAATAAAAAACACTAAAAATTGATACAATAAAATATTATAATAACAGAAAATAACTGAAAATAATACAAGAAAATAATAAAATATAATAAATAAAAATATAACTTACAATAAAATTAATTAAAAAATGCAAATAACATCAAATAAAAATTACACAACAACGCGTGGCCGGGCACAGCTAGTACCTTATATTATCTGCTTTGAACTGGATTATCTTGAGTCCACACTGCCATATAATCCACTTCAGTGTGCATTTTATACGGCTGTGTAGAAGGGGCCTCATATAATCCAGTTCTAAGCAGATAATATAAGATTATCAATATACAGTAGAGTCTCACTTATCCAACACAAACAGGCCAGCACAACGTTGGATAAGCGAATATGTTGGATAATGAGGAGAGATTAAGGAAAAGCCTATTAGACATCAAAATAGGTTATGATTTTACAAATTAAGCACCAAAACATCATGTTAGGCAACAAATTTGACAGAAAAAGTAGTTCATTACACATTAATGCTATGTAGTAATTACTGTATTTACGAATTTAGCACCAAAATATCACAATGCATTGAAAACATCGACTACAAAAAATGCGTTGGATAATCCAGAATGTTGGATAAGTGAGACCCTACTGTCTTGAAAGGCCTCGCAGCTCCAAGGCCCGGCTGATCCCTGCCTGGGGGGGGGGGGGGAGATTCTCTGTTGGGAGGTGTCAGCTGGAATTCCAGGCAGGTAACAACCAGGGCCAGCTCACACCTCCCAACGAAGGATCCCCCCCCAGGCAGGAAGCAGCCAGGCCTTGAAGCTGCGTGGCCATTCGGTGCCCTCCCGGCAGATGGCCCTCTGGCCACAGGTTTGTTGTGTGTTTTCCGGGCTGTGTGGCCATGTTCCAGAAGCATTCTCTCCTGACGTTTCGCCCACATCTATGGCAGGCATCCTCAGAGGTTGTGAGGTATATCATACAGGGTTGTTGTGTGTATTCCGGGCTGTGTGGCCATGTTCCAGAAGCATTCTCTCCTGATGTTTCGCCCCCATCTATGGCAGGCATCCTCAGAGGTTGTGAGGTATATCATACAGGGTTGTTGTGTGTATTCCGGGCTGTGTGGCCATGTTCCAGAAGCATTCTCTCCTGATGTTTCGCCCCCATCTATGGCAGGCATCCTCAGAGGTTGTGAGGTATATCATACAGGGTTGTTGTGTGTATTCCGGGCTGTGTGGCCATGTTCCAGAAGCATTCTCTCCTGATGTTTCGCCCCCATCTATGGCAGGCATCCTCAGAGGTTGTGAGGTATATCATACAGGGTTGTTGTGTGTATTCCGGGCTGTGTGGCCATGTTCCAGAAGCATTCTCTCCTGATGTTTCGCCCCCATCTATGGCAGGCATCCTCAGAGGTTGTGAGGTATATCATACAGGGTTGTTGTGTGTATTCCAGGCTGTATGGCCATGTTCCAGAAGTATTCTCTCCTGACGTTTTGCCCACATCTGTGGCAGGCATCCTCAGAGGTTGTGAGGTATTATCATACAGGGTTGTTGTGTGATTTCCGGGCTGTGTGGCCATGTTCCAGAAGCATTCTCTCCTGACGTTTCACCCACATCTATGGCAGGCATCCTCAGGGGATGTGAGGTATATCATACAGGGTTGTTGTGTGTATTCCGGGCTGTGTGGCCATGTTCCAGAAGCATTCTCTCCTGATGTTTCGCCCCCATCTATGGCAGGCATCCTCAGAGGTTGTGAGGTATATCATACAGGGTTGTTGTGTGTATTCCAGGCTGTGTGGCCATGTTCCAGAAGCATTCTCTCCTGACATTTCACCCACATCTATGGCAGGCATCCTCAGAGGTTGTGAGATATGGAGAAACTAAGCAAGGAAGGTTTATATATATATCTGTGGAAAGTCCAGGGTGAGAGAAGAACTCTTTGTCAGTTGGAGGCCAGTGTGAACGTTGTAGTTAATCACCTTGATTAGCATTGAATAGCTTCATCTCCTGGCTTCTTCCTGCCTGGGGGCATCCTTTGTTCAGAGTCATTCGCTGCCCTTGGGACTCTTCTGTTTGCAGAGTGTTGCTTCTTATTTATTGTTCTGATTGTTGAGTTTTTTTTAAAATTCTGGTAGCCAGATTTTGTTCATTTTCATGGTTTCCTGTTGAAGTTGTCCACACGCTTCTTGTGGATTTCAGTGGCTTCTCTGTGTAGTCGCCAACAACTATCATGTCAGACTCCAAGCCCAGTTTCTACATACAAAAAATACAGCATAATTAAACCAATGTAAGACACGTAAAATAGTATAAACCAAGGGTCCCCAAACTAAGGCCCGGGGGCCGGATGCGGCCCTCCGAGGTCATTTACCTGGCCCCCGCCCTCGGTTTTATAATATAATATATTGTATATACATATAATATGGATAATATTATAATGTATTACACTATAACACTAATAATAATACCATATAATAATATCAATTATATATTCTATATTACTAATAATATTATAGTATAGTGGTATAGTTCAATAAAGTAATATATAATGCTAATATTGTGCTATGCTAATAATATAATATATTGTATGTACATATAATATTGATAATAATATTATAATGTAATACAATATAACACTAATAATAATACCATATAATAATATCAATTATATATTCTATATTACATATAATATTACTAATAATATTACAGTATAGTGGTATAGTTCAATATAGCAATATATAATGCTAATATTGTGCTATGCTAATAATATAATATATTGTATGTACATATAATATTGATAATAATATTATAATGTAATACAATATAACACTAATAATAATACCATATAATAATATCAATTATATATTCTATATTACATATAATATTACTAATAATATTACAGTATAGTGGTATAGTTCAATAAAGTAATATATAATGCTAATATTGTGCTATGCTAATAATATAATATATTGTATATACATATAATATTGATAATATTATAATGTAATACACTATAACACTAATAATAATACCATATAATAATATCAATTATATATTCTATATTACATATAATATTACTAATAATATTACAGTATAGTGGTATAGTTCAATATAGCAATATATAATGCTAATATTGTGCTATGCTAATAATATAATATATTGTATGTACATATAATTTGTAAGCCACTCTGAGTCCCCTTTGGGGTGAGAAGGGTGTGATACAAATGTAGTAAATAAATGCAGTAAATAATAAATAAATAAATAAATAAATAAATAAATAAATTTTAGACTTAGGCTCACCCAAAGTCTGAAATGACTTGAAGGCACACAACAACAACAACAACAACAACAACAATCCTAATTAACTTGACTATCTCATTGGCCAGAAGCAAGACCACACTTCCCATTGAAATCCTGATAAATGTATGTTGGTTAAAATTGTTTTTATTTTAAAAAAATGTATTGTTCTTTCATTGTTCTTCTTCTTGTGGTTGTTGTTTTTGCACTACAAATAAGACATGTGCAGTGTGCATCGGAATTTGTTTGTATTTTTTTTCAAATGATAATCCGGCCCCTCAACAGTCTGAAGGATTGTGGACCGGCCCTCGGTCTAAAAAGTTTGAGGACCCCTGGTATAAACGTACAACCCAGCATAAAACATCAACATCAAAACATTAGAACAGGGGTCCCCAAACTAAGGCCCGGGGGCCGGATGCGGCCCTCCGAGGTCATTTACCTGGCCCCCGCCCTCGGTTTTATAATATAATATATTGTATATACATATAATGTTGATAATAATATTATAATGTAATAATAATAATAATAATAATAATAATAATTTATTTATATATTGCCCTATCTCCCGGATGGGACTCAGGGCGGCTTACAGTCATAAAAGCAAAACATTACATAACGACATAACACACATTATTAAACAAGGTAAAATAATACAATTATAACAATAAATCACACTTACATGACCAGATCAAGGGGGCGGAAAATACAATATAACACTAATAATAATACCATATAATAATATTAATTATATATTATATATTACATATAATATTACTAATAATATTACAGTATAGTGGTATAGTTCAATATAGTAATATATAATGCTAATATTATGCTATGCTAATAATATAATATAATGTATGTACATATAATTTTTAGGCCACTCTGAGTCCCCTTTGGAGAGAGAAGGGTGTGATACAAATGTAGTAAATAAATGCAGTAAATAAATAAATAATAAATAAATACATTTTAGACTTAGGCTCACCCAAAGTCTGAAATGACTTGAAGACACACAACAACAATCCTAATTAACCTGACTATCTCATTGACCAGAAGCAGGCCCACACTTCCTATTGAAATCCTGATAGGTTTATGTTGGTTAAAATTATTTTCATTTTTAAATATTGTATTGTTCTTTCATTGTTATTGTTGTTGTTTTGCACTACAAATAAGATATGTGCAGTGTGCATAGGAATTTGTTTGTTTTTTACCTCAAATGACAATTCGGCCCCTCAACAGTCTGAAGGATTGTGGATCGGCCCTCAGCTTAAAAAGTTTGAGGACCCCTGCATTAGAACATTGGACTCTGAACATTATATACAACACTAGCTGTGCCCGGCCACGCGTTGCTGTGGTGGTATGGAAATAAAGTATTGGTGGTAGTTAAGGTAAAGGGTAAAGGTTTTCTCCTGACATTAAGTCTAGTTGTGTCCGACTGCACACTGAAGTGGATTATATGGCAGTGTGGAGTCAAGATAATCCAGTTCAAAGGAGATAAGATTATAAATGGGTTCTATAGCTGTGTGGAAGGGCCTTGAGTCTACACTGCCATCTAATCCAGTTCAAATCAGATAATCTGTATTTTATAGGCAATGTGGAAGAGGCCTAAGTGAGGCCTAACTCTGCCTGTCCCCTGGGCTGAGTGCCACTAACAAAATCCAAACTTAAAATTTACTACGGACAAGACACTTGTTTTACTTACCCCTGTCCTCGTTCAAACCTTACTTTAGGAAATTACTAATTTTAACCTTTTTACTCTGTCTTTGTCTAGGAGCGGGTTATTAGGCCGCAGGTCGGGATGTTTTGTATCTTTAAATGGTTTTATTGTATGTATGCGTAAGTGTGTACGTATTGTATGTTTTACATGTTTTGATATGGTCAAAAGTGACTAATCAACAAAGAATTGTTGTTGTTGTTATAGACAGTGTGGAAGAGGCCTAAGTGAGGCCTAACTCTGCCTGTCCCCTGGGCTGAGTGGGTTGCTAGGAGACCCAGTGGGCGGAGCTTAGCCTTCTAACTGGCAGCAATTGGATAAAAACAATTATTCCTCTCCCTCTAATTAGGACTTCATTTTTCTTTTCTGTTTGTTGTATGAACGTAGAGGCACGGAGGAGGGGTTATGCTGCCAAGTTTAGTGTTTCTGGGATGTGTAGTTTTGTTGTTTTGTCCTAGGCCGAAATTTCATTACCCTTTTATATATATAGATTTAGATAAAGAAGGTTTCTGCTTTATTGCGCCAAATTGCTATGTGTGTGTAAAGAAATCCTTGCAAGGTTGTTTGCAGGAGATCTCTGCAAAAAAGCTCAGCTTTGCAGAGGCAAAGCCACGCCTCAAAACAATGTATCTGTTTGCTGGCAGATGGCTGGATTTGACAGTTGGAATTTGAGCTTGCTGGGAGAGCACAGAAAAAGACAGGCTCTCTAATAGCTACGGTCAAGTAGCAGTTTAAATATGCTATGCTGGATATATTGATTGCTGATTGATTACTTATTGATCCTATGCAACTACAAGGACATTGAATGATTGCTGAACTGTTTATTTGACTTCAACTCAACAAGTAAAGTTTCCTTTTGTTCTTTCAATTCCTCTGCCTGGTCTGAGTCTTTTGCACATGGTGTTAACTGTGTTAACAGCGGGGCCGGGCTGTGGCGCAGCTGGCTAGTAACCAGCTGCTATAAATCACTACTGACCGAGAGGTCAGGAGTTCGAAGCCCGGGTCGGGTTAAGCCTCCGACCATTAAAAAAAAATAAAAAATAGCCCCGGCTTGCTGTTGACCTAGCAGCCCCGAAAGACAGTTGCATCTGTCAAGTAGGGAAAATTTAGGTACGCTTTATGCGGGAGGCTAATTTAACTAATCTACACCACCATAAAACTGCTCACGAGGAAAAGAATGAAGGAAGAACAGCCACCAATGGATGGTGAAGCAACAGCTCCCCCTGTGGCCGGAAATCGTGAAGCTGGAAAGATGTTAAAAAATGCCTCTGTGTCTGTCTAAAACTGAATGTTGTTTGTCTGTTGGCATTGAATGTTTGCCATATATGTGTTCATTGTAATCTGCCCTGAGTCCCCTTTGGGGTGAGAAAGAAGGGCGGGATATAAATACGGTAAATAAATAAATAAATAAATTAACTGGACGCTGCTGATTCCGCTGTACACTCACCTGGTAACATGCTTTTCATCCTTGTTCTTTTGCTTCTTTCTTGACCAGGGAAAACGAGGATTCCGTGGAGCCACCTCTTGAATGCAGTAAGGAGAACAGTATTATAGGAATCCTCTAGGAAGGTGGTGATCTTGCTGAATCTTTGACCTCACTTATACGAAAAAGGACAAGTCAAATACCTGTATTGCAATTATACACTCGTATCACTCTTGACATGAAGGAGAAAGCGTATAAATGCCTGGAGTGTGGAAAGAGTTTCACGCAGAGGGGTCATCTGTGGCAACATGACAAGATTCACACTGGGAAGAAGCCCTATAAATGCCTGGAGTGTGGACAGAGTTTCACTCGGAGTGGAAGTCTACGTACACATCAAAGGACTCACACTGGGGAAAAACCCTACACATGCCTGGAGTGTGGAAGAAGCTTCAGTCATAGTTCAGGTCTGTGTAGACATCAAAAGACTCACACTGGGGAGAGACCTTATGAATGCCTGGAGTGTGGGCAGAGCTTCACTCGGAGTGACATTCTACATTCACATCAAAGGATTCACACTGGGGAGAAACCTTATACATGCCCCGAATGCGGTCAGAACTTCACTAAGAATTCGGATCTATATAGTCATCAGAAGACTCACACTGGGGAGAAACCCTACACATGCCTGGAGTGTGGAAGAAGCTTCCGTCATAGTTCAAATCTGTATTCACATCAAAGGACTCACACTGGGGAGAAGCCCTATGAATGCCTGGAGTGTGGACAGAGCTTCACTCAGAGTGGACATCTACGTGTACATCAAAGGACTCACACTGGGGAGAAACCTTATACATGCCTGGAGTGTGGACAGAAGTTCACTGAGAGTTCAGCTATACGTTCACATCAAAGGACTCACACTGGGGAGAAACCCTACAAATGCCTGGAGTGTGGAAAAAGCTTCACTACCAATTCAGGTCTACGTTCACATCAGAGGACTCACACTGGGGAGAAACCCTATAAATGCCTGGAGTGTGGACAAAGCTTCACTCAGATTGAAACTCTACGTTCACATCAAAGGACTCACACTGGGGAGAAGCCCTATGAATGCCTGGAGTGTGGACAGAGCTTCACTCAGAGTGGACATCTACGTATACATCAAAGGACTCACACTGGGGAGAAACCCTACAAATGCCTGGAGTGTGGAAAAAGCTTCACTACCAATTCAGGTCTACATTCACATCAGAGGACTCACACTGGGGAGAAACCCTATAAATGCCTGGAGTGCGGACAAAGCTTCGCTCATAATCAGCGTCTACGTTCACATCAGAGGACTCACAGTGGGGAGAAACCTTATGAATGCCATGAATGTGGACAGAGCTACTCTCGGATTGAAAGTCTACGTTCACATCAAAGCACTCACACTGGGAAGAAACCCTATAAATGCCTGGAGTGTGGAAAAAGCTTCGCTCAGAGTTCACATCTACGTTCACATCAAAGGACTCACACTGGGGAGAAACCCTACAAATGCCTGGAGTGTGGAAAAAGCTTCGCTCATAGTTCACGTCTACGTTCACATCAAAGGACTCACACTGGGGAGAAACCTTATAAATGCCTGGAGTGTGAACAGAGCTTCACTCGGCTTGAAAGTCTACATTCACATCAGAGGACTCACACTGGGGAGAAACCCTATGAACGCCTGGAGCAGGGGTCCCCAAACTAAGGCCCGGGGTCCGGATGCGGCCCTCCAAGGTCATTGACCCGACCCGTCCTAAACTTTAGACCTAAGTCTACCTGGTCTTTGGAGGTCTCTTTGTTTACTTATGGCCTTATGAGATCGTCTAGAAGGCTTTTGAAGGTCACTTTCCGTACCTATGGTCTTATGAGATCATCTAGATGGTCTTTGGAGGTCTCTTTGCTTAGCTATGGTCTTGTGAGATCATCTAGATCAGGGGTCCCCAAACTCAGGCCCTCCAAGGTCATTGACCTGGCCCCTGCCCTAAACCTTAGACTTAGGGTTGACCTAAGTCTACCTGGTCTTTGGAGGTCTTTTTGCTTACCTATGGTCTTATGAGATCGTCTAGATCAGGGGTCCCCAAACTAAGGCCCGGGGGCCGGATGCGGCCCTCCAGGCTCATTTACCTGGCCCCCGCCCTCATTTTTATAATATAATATTTTTATATCAGTTTTAATAATATAATATATTGTATATACATATACTATTGAGAAAAATATTATAATGTTATACACTATAATACTAATAATAATACCATGTAATAATATTAATTATATGTTATATATTACATATACAGTAATATTACAGTATAGTGGTATAGTTCAATATAGTAATGTATAATGCTAATATTGTGCTATGCTAATAATGTAATATATTGTATGTACATACAGCTGCTCCGAGTCCCCCTTCGTGGTAAGAAGAGTGGGATATAAATGTAGTAAATAAAGGTTGTAAATAAATAGATAATTAATTTTAGACTTAGGCTAAAGTCTGAAATGACAGGCACACAACAACAATCATAATTAACTTGACTATCTCATTGGCTAGTAACAGGTCCACACTTTCCATTGAAATCCTGATAGGTTTATGTTGGTTAAAATTGTTTTCATTTTTAAATATTGCATTGTTCTTTAATTGTTATTGTTGTATTGCACTACAAATAACACATATGCATTGTGCATAGGAATTTGTTCGTATTTTTTTTCAAATGATAATTCGGCCCCTCAACAGTCTGAAAGATTGTGGACCGGCCCTCTGCTTTAAAAGTTTGAGAACCCCTGGTCTAGATGGTCTTTAAAGGTCTCTTTGCTTAGCTATGGCCTTATGAAACCATCTAGATGACTTTTAGAGGTCACTTTCCTTACCTATGGTCCTATGAGACCATCTAGATGGCCTTTGAGGGTCCTTTTCCTTACCTATGGTTTTATGAGATTATCTAGATGGCCTTTGGGGACCCCTTTCCTTACCTATGGTCTTATGATCATCTAGATCAGGGGTCCCCAAACTAAGGCCCATGGGCTTCCAAGGTGATTGACCTGGCCTCTGTCCTAAACTTTAGACTTAGGGTTGACCTAAGTCTGAAATGACTTGAAGGCACACAACAACAACAATCTTAATTTTGGACTATTTCATCCTAGTCCGGCCCCCTAACAGTCTGAGGGACTGTGAATCGGCCCTCCACTTAAAAAGTTTGGGGACCCCTGATCTAGATGGTCTTTGGAGGTCCCTTTCCTTACCTATGGTCTTATGAGACCATAGGTATATATATAAAAGAGTGATGGAATCCTGGCGGCCGCCAAAACAACAAAACTAAACACCCCACAACCTCGAAAATTGACAGCACAACCCATCATCCATGCCTCTAGGTTGATACAACAAAAAGAAAAGAAAAATAAAGGCCTAATTAGAGGGAGAGGAAGAATTGTTTTATCCAATTGCTGCCAGTTAGAAGGCTAAGGGGACAGGCAGAGTTAGGCCTCACTTAGGCCTCTTCCACACTGCCTATAAGATACAGATTATCTGATTTGAACTGGATTAGATGGCAGTATAGACTCAAGGCCCTTCCACACAGCTATAGAACCCATTTATAATCTTATTTTATCTGCTCTGAACTGGATTATCCTGACTATATATATATATATATATATATATATATATATATATATATATATACACACACACACACACACACACACACACACACACTAGCTGTGCCTGGCCACGCGTTGCTGTGGCTAGGACTTAATTTTTCTTTTCTTTTTGTTGTATGAACGTAGAGGCGTGGATGAGAGGTTGTGCTGTCAATTTTCGAGGTTGTGGGGCGTTTAGTTTAGTTGTTTTGTCCGGTGCCGTGATTCCATTACCCTTTTATATATATAGATATACATATTATATAAATACATAATATTATTATATTATTATTGTAGTATATTATTATATTATTCATTATTCATGACTACATTGAAACTACAATAGAGAGAAATCAGCATGGAAATTGCAAGAGGTCCCATAGATTGTTATACAGTAGAGTCTCACTTATCCAACATAAACGGGCCGTCAGAACGTTGGATAAGCGAATATGTTGGATAATAAGGAGGGATTAAGGAAAAGTATTAAACAGCAAATTAAGTTATGCTTTTACTAATTAAGCACCAAAACATCATGTTAGACGACAAATTTGACAGAAAAAGTAGTTCAATACACAGTAATGCTATGTAGAAATTACTGTATTTACGAACTTGGCACCAAAATATCATGCTGTATTGAAAACATTGATTACAAAAAAGCGTTGGATAATCCAGAATGTTGGATAAGCGAGTGTTGGATAAGTGAGACTCTACTGTACATGGAAATAATTGTAGTCAATAGTTTTTGATTTATTAAATACAGTTATATATTACAATTATATTTTTTTGTTATATAAAACTATATTGTGAAATTATGGTTGTTGTTTTTCTCGAAGTGACACACCACCCAAGTCATGCTAGGTTTTTGGGTGAATTTTGACACATTGATCTAGTTGAACCCAATGATATATTTAAATCACCTAGGATTCCCTTTGTGTTGTTTTCCTCCAACTTCCAATTTTGTCTAATTTCTTCCTTTTCGATTCCTTATCCATCATATTTTTTAAAAAAGTTTTTAGGAATTTTCTTCTCCATTATCCCTGGCATTATTTTAGAATTCTACTTTAATGAGATGGCTTTTATATTTATTCCGATTTATATTTATCAGTTTTATACTTGTTTACTTTAAACAGGGTTATCTAAGAGCCCCTGGTGGTGCAGTGGGTTAAACTGCTGAGCTACTGAACTTTATATAGATAGTCAGATAGATACAAATATTATCTTATATTTTGAGTTGTGAGTAGATTGCACATTTCATACATACATACTAGACATGTCCGATCGATGGAAAAAGTGTTTCAATTCCCGTTTCTAAAGTAGGGGGCGCTGGCGCTTCGATATAGAAAGTATTTCCGATTTTTTTCACCCAAAAATTTCGGATATTTCCGAAAATTCGTAATGATTCTAAATGTTTCTAAAATGGCGGACGCACATGCGCAATCGTCAAAAAAAAAAAAAAAGGGAAAAAAAGGAACCGGTGGGGGGGGGGCTTTTACAGGGCTCTCCTGCCCTCATTTCTTGAGCTATCCTCATCAAATTTGCAAATAAGCTCCCATTCAAGGTAGGTTGCAGAAACAAAATAATTTTTAAAATATTTTTAAAAATATATTTAAAAAAAAAATTTTGGGGAAAAAAAATAACGAAACATTAAGAGACAATTAGAGAATGGGCCAACAATGGTTCGAAATACATTGCTGGTTGCGCTATGAGACAATGTCTCGGAATGTGTATCAAAAAGCGAGAACAATCCGAAATAATTCCGATATACGATTCAAAACGATTTTTTGGACATGTCTAATACATAAACATCGTTTATCTATTACCACATTTCTCCACCCTCTTCCAATCCATATTATCTACCCACTTATCTAACATATCCTCATTCTATTCACTCTTTTCCCCGCCCCTCCCCATACCACAGTTTCCATTAGAACTTTAACTCCATCCATGAGCTCAACTTTCCCCATCTCTGTACAATATTTACATTGGCTTCACCTCTCTTTATCCATTCCGAATCTATCGACCATTTCTCTTGAATTTTCCTCGTTTGATCTCCCTTCCGTTGCAGTGCTGTCATGATCTCCAATCTTTGACATCTCCGGTCAGCTGACAAAGAACAGATGCCAGCCATAAAACGGGCCAGCCATAAAACCTCAATTACCCTCTGGTATGTGAGAGCCCCTATATAAATGGGCCAAAGAGAAGGTTCTGGTATTCTGTACAATAAAACCTGTTGGAATCTACCAGCGTGTGTCTTGGATGGGCCAGCCATAAGACCTCAATTACCCTCTGGTATGTGAGAGCCCCTATATAAATGGGCTAAAGAGAAGGTTCTGGTATTCTATACAATAAAACCTGTTGGAATCTACCAGCGTGTGTCTTGGACGGGCCAGCCATAAGACCTCAATTACCCTCTGGTATGTGAGGGCCCCTATATAAATGGGCTAAAGAGAAGGTTCTGGTATTCTGTACAATAAAACCTGTTGGAATCTACCAGAGTGTGTCTTGGACGGGCCAGCCACAAAACCTCAATTACCCTCTGGTATGTGAGAGCCCCTATATAAATGGGCTAAAGAGAAGGTTCTGGTATTCTGTACAATAAAACCTGTTGGAATCTACCAGCGTGTGTCTTGGACGGGCCAGCCACAAAACCTCAATTACCCTCTGGTATGTGAGAGCCCCTATATAAATGGGCTAAAGAGAAGGTTCTGGTATTCTGTACAATAAAACCTGTTGGAATCTACTAGCGTGTGTCTTGGACGGGCCAGCCACAAAACCTCAATTACCCTCTGGTATGTGAGAGCCCCTATATAAATGGGCTAAAGAGAAGGTTCTGGTATTCTGTACAGTATTTATAGAATGCTATTAAGCCAGAAAATAGTAAACATTTGCCTATGTGGCTTTGCCTCTCCCTGTGAGCTGGTGCCTTTCTCCAGGAAGTTCCAAGGAGAGAAGAAAGCTCAGAGTAAACAAGTTAGGTCATTGGTCTCACTTGTGCCAAGTAGGTGTGGAAGGTGAGGAAGACCCTCAGGCATTGGTCAATTTTGGATAAGCCAAGATATAAATTCTTTGCTACACACGTTGTGATGGCCATTTGCATAGTACGGACCCACTAGATGGCCATTAGACATACTAAGCCTGCAAATGTGGAGGGCAAACTGTATAGAAATGCCGAATTAAGGTGTGTTGCAATGAAAACCAAAAACACATAAAAAAAGAATCAAGTCAAGATTTATTGAGATAACAAGAAAAGGAATAGATGGTGATTGTAATGAAGTGTGATTTTTTTTTTGGTTTACAGATGCTATGTTTAATTGTGTTTTAAAAGGGTCAATATTTCAGTTATGGTTGCCATGGAGAAGTGGGCGGAGCCAGCTGCCGTTTTGGTGGAGAAGTGCAGGTTTAAAAAAGAAGCAGTTAGTCTGTGCCCTGATGAGGTACAGGGAAGACTGAGCCTCAGTTGAAGAGATCAGGGAGACTCAATTGCTTAATTTTGAGTCAGTTTAAAATAAGTTTGGTGACTTATTTTAAGGTAATCTGTCTCCTGATAAGGAACAGATAATCTGTGATTGTAATTCACAGGGTGACTGCAGTTTAAAAGCGGTAGAGAAAGAAGTGATATTTTAAGGAATTTGAAACACCTCATTCTAGCTTTGCAACTGTTAACTAAAGTGCCTCTAAAGAGAAAGTTACTGTAACCACTAAGCTGTGCCTGAATAAACGTGTTATTGTTCTTTCATGTACATGATTATTTTTTTGTATTGTAATTGTATTATGATATGTTGTTTTTATATTTTGCTATATTGTATTGTCCTGGGCATGGCCCCATGTAAGCCGCCCCGAGTCCCCGTTGGGGAGATGGTGGCGGGGTATAAATAAAGTTTTATTATTATTATTATTATTTCAAACATCTCAGCTTCTGTCACATATATTACCATCAAAAGTATGGTGGCAGCGGTAATAGATAATATAATAATTAATTATCTAATTAATTAATAATTAATAAAAACAACAACCTCTCCACAGTGATCAAAGCAGTGAGTATATGTTGTATAAAACAGAAAAGGAATACGTAATAATGTCTGAAGCAAGGCAATGGAATCCAAAGCCACGAACATCAGGAAATGATGCCCAAAGGAACTCCCGATGAGGCATTAAACCCCATTTTGGGCTCAAACCAGGTCTATCCATCTTTCCAGTTTCAGGAGTTTGGGCCCTTAGAAATCCACCCCCTTTTTTTTGCAAAAAGACAGAAGAGATAAAAAGCAACAATATAAAAAAAGGCAGAAATTCTATTTAATGCTTGATCTACACCTCTAACTACGATATAAAAGAGTAATGAAATTTCGGCCTAGGACAAAACAACAAAACTACACATCCCAGAAACACTAAACTTGGCAGCACAACCCCTCATCCATGCCTCTACGTTCATACAACAAAAAGAAAAAGAAGAAAGTCCTAATTAGAGGGAGTAGAATAATTGTTTTTATCCAATTGTTGCCAGTTAATAACTTTAATAATAATAACTTTATTTTTATACCCCGCCTCTATCTCCCCAGGAGGGGACTCAGGGCGGCTTACATGGGGCCAAGCCTGAATAAAAACAGTAGCAGTATAAAACACAGCAATAGACAACAACTTGCACAATAAAAAATAAAAAAAATAAAAAAATAAAACATTAGCCAATAAAAAACAAGAACTAATAAAAAAGTTAAAAGGCTAAGCTCCGCCCACTTGGTCTCCTAAGCAACCCACTCAGCCCAGAGGACAAGCAGAGTTAGGCCTCACTTAGGCCTCTTCCACACTGCCTATAAAATACAGATTATCTGATTTTAACTGGATTATATGGCAGTGTAGACTCAAGGCCCTTCCACACAGCTATAGAACCCATTTACAATCTTATATTATCTGCTTTGAACTGGATTATCTTGACTCCATACTGCCAGATAATCCACTTCAGTGTGAAGTCGGACACAACTGGACTTAATGTCAGGAGAAAACCTTGACCCTTGACCTTAACTACCACCAATTCCTCAAGACTTTATTTCCCAGACCACCAGACTTTGCCACAGCAACGTGTGGCCGGGCACAGCTAGTAGAATACAAAACTAAATCAGAAACAAACACATGAATGAAAAAGATACCTACATAGACACGCAAACCAAACAAACAAACCAACATACAAACAAATGGACATGGGTACATTTCTAAAAGCTCCATTCTGTTGTTTTTATCCCTTATTATTTTACTCTCTTTAGATAATATAATCTATATATATAAAAGAGTGATGGCATCACGGCGACCCACAAAACAACAAAACTACAGGCCCCCCAACCTCGAAATTTGATGACACAACCCATCATCCACGCCTCTAGGTTGATACAACAAAAAGAAAAGAAAAATAAAGTCCTAATTAGAGAGAGAGGAATAATTGCTTTTATCCAATTGCTGCCAGTTAGAAGGCTAAGCTCCTCCAACTTGGTCTCCTAGCAACCCAATAAAAATAATAAAAGACACTAACAAATAATTAAAAACACTAAAAAATTAATACAATAAAATACCATAATAACAAAAAATAACTAAAAATTATACAAGAAAATAATAAAATATAATAAACTAGCTGTGCCCAGCCACGCGTTGCTGTGGCATTGTCTGGCGGTGTCTGTATTTTATAGGCAGTGTGGAAGAGGACTAAGTGAGGCCTAACTTTGCCTGTCCCCTGGGCTGAGTGGGTTGCTTGGAGACCAAGTGGGCGGAACTCAGCCTTCTAACTGGCAGCAATTGGATAAAAACAATTATTTCTCTCCCTCTAAGTAGGACTTTATTTTTCTTTTCTTTTTGTTGTATCAACCTAGAGCCATGGATGACGGGTTGTGTTGTCAAATTTCGAGGTTGGGGGCTTGTAGTTTGGTTGTTTTGTTGGTCGCCATGATGCCATCACTCTTTTATATATATAGATAAAAAGATAACTTACAATAAAATTAATTAAAAAATACAAATAACGTCAAATAAAAATTACACAACAATTTTTAACAAATACCACCACCACTTTGCCACAGCAACGCGTGGCCGGGCACAGCTAGTAAAATATATAATCATCACACTTCTACTTTAGATATCACTTTTCCAATTAATCTTACAATTGACATGTGCCCGTATTGTTCTCGGTTTGTACATTTTGGCGAATTTGCAGTTCTTCATAATCTAGTTGCTTTTGTACATGGTGACAATGATGACTATTCTCTGATACCTGTGTGAATTCGATGATGCCTGTGTAGATGGGAACTCGCACTGCAGCTCTGTCCACACTCCAGGCATTGATAGGGTTTCTCCCCAGAGTGAATCCTTTGAAGTTTTTGTAGACTTCCATTCTGAGTGAAGCTCTGTCCACACTCCAGGCATTTATAGGGTTTCTCCCCAGTGTGAATCCATTGATGTGAGCGTAGACTTCCGCTCTGAGTGAAGCTCTGTCCACACTCCAGGCATGTATAGGGTTTCTCCCCAGTGTGAATCCTTTGATGTGAGCGTAGACTTGCACTACAAGTAAAGCTAATTCCGCACTCCAGGCATTAATAGGGTTTCTCCCCAGTGTGAATCCTTTGATGTGAGCGTAGACTTCCATTCTGAGTGAAGCTCTGTCCACACTCCAGGCATGTATAGGGTTTCTCCCCAGTGTGAATCCTTTGATGTGAGCGTAGACTTGCACTACAAGTAAAGCTAATTCCGCACTCCAGGCTTTAATAGGGTTTCTCCCCAGTGTGAATCCTTTGATGTGAGCGTAGACTTCCATTCTGAGTGAAGCTCTGTCCACACTCCAGGCATGTATAGGGTTTCTCCCCAGTGTGAATCCTTTGATGTGAGCGTAGACTTGCACTACAAGTAAAGCTAATTCCGCACTCCAGGCATTAATAGGGTTTCTCCACAGTGTGAATCCTTTGATGTTTCTGTAGACTTCCATTCTGAGTGAAGCTCTGTCCACACTCCAGGCATGTATAGGGTTTCTCCCCGGTGTGAATCCATTGATGTGAGCGTAGACTTGCACTACAAATAAAGCTAATTCCGCACTCCAGGCATTGATAGGGTTTCTCCCCAGAGTGAATCCTTTTATGTTTTTGTAGACTTCCATTCTGAGTGAAGCTCTGTCCACACTCCAGGCATGTATAGGGTTTCTCCCCGGTGTGAGTCCTTTGATGTGTACGTAGATGTCCATTCTGAGTGAAGCTCTGTCCACACTCCAGGCATGTATAGGGTTTCTCCCCAGTGTGAATCCACTGATGTGAGCGTAGACTTGCACTAGAAGTAAAGCTAATTCCGCACTCCAGGCATTTGTAGGGTTTCTCCCCAGTGTGAATCCTTTGATGTGAGCGTAGACTTCCGCTCTGAGTGAAGCTCTGTCCACACTCCAGGCATTTATAGGGTTTCTCCCCGGTGTGAGTCCTCTGATGTGTACGTAGATTTCCACTCTCACGGAAGCTCCACCCACACTCCAGACATTGATAGGGTTTCTCCCCAGTGTGAGTCCGTTTATGTTTACGTAGACTTCCACTCTCAGTGAAGCTCTGTCCACACTCCAGGCATGTGTAGGGTTTTTCCCCAGTGTGAATCCTTGTATGATTTTGTAGACTTTCACTCTGAGTGAAGCTCTGTCCACACTCTAGGCATTTATAGGGTTTCTCCCCGGTGTGAGTCCTCTGATGTCTACGTAGACTTCCACTCTCACTGAAGCTCTGTCCACACTCCGGGCATTTGTAGGGTTTCTCCCCAGTGTGAATCCTTTGATGTGTACGTAGATGTCCATTCCGACTGAAGCTCTGTCCACACTCCACACATTTATAAGGTTTCTCTGTCATGTCAACAGTGAAATAGGTGTTGAATTGCAATACAGATACTTGACTCTTCTATTTTCCTATGTGTGAGTGAGGTCAAAACTTCAGCAAGATCATCACCTTCAGAGGATTTATTCTTTGTATATTATTGGTCTTCTTCCTGCTCCGTACAGTCCTCAATTCCCTGGTCAAAAAAGAAGCAAAAGATCAAGTGTTGGGGCCAATCTATATATATAAATGAGTGATGGCATCAGGGCAGCGGACAAAACAACAAAACTACAGGCCCCCCAACCTCGAAATTTGACAACACAACCCATCATTCACGACTCTAGGTTGATACAACAAAAAGAAAAGAAAAATAAAGTCCTAATTAGAGGGAAAGGAATAATAGTTTTTATCCAATTGCTGCCAGTTTGAAGGCTAAGCTCCGCCCACTTGGTCTCCTAGCAACCTACTCATCCCAGGGGACAGGCACAGTTAGGCCTCACTTAGGATTTGAACTGGATTATATGGCAGTGTAGACTCAAGGCCTTTCCACACAGCTATATAACCCATTTACAATCTTATATTATTTGCTTTGCACTGGATTATCTTGACTCCACACTGCCATATAATCCACTTCAGTGTGAATACTAAACATATAGACAACCATACAACAGACATTCAATACCACCACTACCTCAACAATTTCTCACCAACACCACCAGACAACGCCACAGCAACGCATGGCCGGGCACAGCTAGTATATATATATATATAAGGGTAATGAAATTTCGGCCTAGGACAAAACAATAAAACTACACATCCCAGAAACACTAAACTTGGCAGCACAACCCGTCATCCATACCTCTATGTTCATACAACAAAAAGAAAACAAAAATAAAGTCCTAATTAGAGGGAGAGGAAAAATTGTTTTTATCCAATTGCTGCCAGTTAGAAGGCTAAGCTCCGCCCACTTGGTCTCCTAGCAACCCATTCAGCCCAGGGGATAGGCAGAGTTAGGCCTCACTTCGGCCTCTTCCACACTGCCTATAAAATACAGATTGTCTGATTTTAACTGGATTATATGGCAGTGTAGACACAAGGCCCTTCCACACAGCTATAGAACCCATTTATAATGGACTTAATGTAAGGTAAAACCTTTACCCTTTACCTTAACTACCACCAATTACTCAATACTTTTATTTCCCAGACCACCAGACTTCGCCACAGCAACGCGTGGCTGGGCACAGCTAGTCTATATATATAAAAGGGTAATGAAATTTCAGCCTAGGACAAAACAACAAAACTACACATCCCAGAAACACTAAACAGAAAACGCTCTGCGCCTGGTCCTCTCCAAGTGCACTTCTCCAGGACCCGGTACATAGAGTAAGTCTCGTTGGGATGGTCGTTGCGACCTCCGATGATGGGAGAAGGAGAGACGGTCCCTAAGATACGATGGGCCCTGGCCGTAAAGAGTTTTAAAAGTCAGGACTAGCATCTTATATAGACCACGGTAATCAGTGGGAAGCCAATGCAGATGCTGCAGCACTGGTGTTATGTGGCATTTCATATATGCATATCATATTAATGCCAGTGGCCACATGACCTTGGAGGTGTCTACGGACAACGCCGGCTCTTGGGTTTAGAAATGGAGATGAGCACCGACCTCCAGAGTCAGACACGACTGGGCTTAACGTCAGGGGAAACCTTGACCTTTGTATATTATTAGCATAGCATTATTATTTATTATTGTATATTATATTATATCATGCCAGTGGCCACGTGACCTTGGAGGTGTCTATGGACAATGCCGGCTCTTGGGCTTAGAAATGGAGATGAGCACTGACCCCCAGAGTCAGACATGACTGGACTTAACGTCAGGGGAAACCTTGACCTTTACCTATACTAATAATATAATATATTGTATATGCATATAATATTAATGCCAGTGGCCACATGACCTGGAGGTGTCTACGGACAATGCCGGCTCTTGGGTTTAGAAATGGAGATGAGCACTGACCCCCAGAGTCAGACATGACTGGACTTAACGTCAGGGGAAACCTTGACCTTTACCTATACTAATAATATAATATATTGTATATGCATATAATATTAATGCCACTGGCCACATGACCTTGGGGGTGTCTACGGACAACGCCGGCTCTTGGGCTTAGAAATGGAGATGAGCACCGACCCACAGAGTCAGACACGACTGGACTTAACGTCAGGGGAAACCTTTACCTTTGTATATTATTAGCATAGCATTATTATTTATTATTGTTTATTATATTATATCATGCCTGTGGCCACATGACCTTGGGGGTGTCTACGGGCAACGCCGGCTCTTCAGCTTAGAAATGGAGATGAGCACCAGAGTCCCAGAGTCAGACATGACTGGGCTTAACGTCAGGGGAAACCTTGACCTTTACCTATACTAATAATATAATATATTGTATATGCATATAATATTAATGCCAGTGGCCACATGACCTTGGAGGTGTCTATGGACAACGCCGGCTCTTGGGCTTAGAAATGGAGATGAGCACCGACCCCCAGAGTCAGACACGACTGGACTTAACATCAGGGGAAACCTTGACCTTTGTATATTATTAGCATAGCATTATTATTTATTATTGTATATTATATCATGCCGGCCACATGACCTTGGAGGTGTCTATGGACAAGGCCGGCTCTTGGGCTTAGAAATGGAGATGAGCCCCAACCCCCAGACTTAACGTCAGGGGAAACCTTGACCTTTACCTATACTAATAATATAATATATTGTATATGCATATACTGTATATGGTACATTTATTATTTTGCTCTATTATTATTGGTATTATTACATTTATTATTTTCCTCTATTATTGTTGCTACTATTACATTTATTTTACTCTATTATTATTATTAATACATTTTTTATTTCACTCTGATCTTATTATTACTATTGCATTTATTATTTGATGCTTAATAGGCTTTTCCTTAATCCTTATTATCCAAGATATTCGCTTATTCAAGCTTCTGCCGGCCCATTTAGCTTGGTTAAGTGAGACTCTACTGCAGGAGTCCTCAAACTTTTTAATCCGAGGGCCGGTCCACTATCCTTCAGACTGTTGAGGGGCCGAATTATCATTTGAAAAAAAAATACAAACAAATTCCTATGCATATTGCACATGTCTTATTTGTAGTGCAACAACAACAACAACGAAAGAACAATACAATATTTAAAAATGAAAACAATTTTAACCAACATAAACCTATCAGGATTTCAATGGGAAGTGTGGGCCTGCTACTGGCCAATGAGATAGTCAAGTTAATTAGGATTGTTGTTGTTGTTGTTGTTGTTGTGTGCCTTCAAGTCATGTCAGACTTTGGCTGAGCCTAAGTCTAAAATTAATTACTTATTTACTGCATTTATTTACTCCATTTATATCCCACCCTTCTCACCCTGAAGGGGACTCAGAGCAGTTGTATGTACATACAATATATTATATTATTAGCATAGCACAATATTAGCATTACATATTGTAATACGATATAATACTAATAATACAATATAATAATATTAATTACATATTATATTTTACATGTAATATTACTAATAATATTACAATATATTGATACTGTACAATATAGTAATTTATTACCAGTATTGTACTATGCTAATAATATAATATTGTATGTAAATTTAATTTGTAAGCCACTCTAAGTCCCCTTCGGGGTGAGAAGGGCGGCATATACATGTAGCAAATAAATAATAAATAAATACATATATTACTATATTGAACTATACCACTATACTATTATATAATACGTAATATATAACATATAATTAATATTATTATATGCTATTATTAGTATTATATTGCATAGCATAATATTATTATAAATATTATATGTATATACAATATATTATATTATTAAAACGGATATAAAATATTATATTATAAAACTGAGGGCGGGGGCCAGGTAAATTACAGTAGAGTCTCACTTATCCAACATAAACAGGCTGGCAGAACGTTGGATAAGCAAATATGTTGGATAATAAGGAGAGATTAAGGAGAAGCCTATTAAACACCAAATTAGGTTATGGTTTTACAAATGAAGCACCAAAACATCATGTTATACAACAAATTTGGCAGAAAAAATAGTTCAATACGCAGTAATGTTATGTAGTAATTACTGTATTTATGAATTTAGCACCAAAATATCACGTATTGAAAACATTGACTACAAAAATGGCTTGGATAATCCAGAGGCTTGGATAAGCGAGGCTTGTATTAGTGAGTCTCTATTGTATTACATTTATTATTTTCCTCTATTATTATTGGTATTATTACATTTATTATTTCCCTCTATTATTATTGGTATTATTACATTTATTATTTTTCTCTATTATTGTTGCTACTATTACATTTAATTTACTCTATTATTATTAATACATTTTTTATATCACTCTGATCTTATTATTACTATTGCATTTATTATTTGATGCTTAATAGACATCATTTTTACATTTTATTTATAAATATTACATTTATTATTTTTCTCTATTACTGTTGCTACTATTACATTTATTTTACTCTATTATTATTATTAATACATTTATTATTTCACTCTGATCTTATTATTATTATTGCATTTATTATTTGATGCTTAATAGGCTTTTCCTTAATCCCTCCTTATTATCCAAGATATTCGCTTATCCAAGCTTCTGCCGGCCCGTTTAGCTTGGATAAGTGAGACTCTACTGTATATGGTACATTTATTATTTTTCTCTATTATTGTTGCTACTATTACATTTATTTTACTCTATTATTATTATTAATACATTTATTATTTCACTCTGATCTTATTATTACTATTGCATTTATTATTTGATGCTTAATAGGCTTTTCCTTAATCCCTCCTTATTATCCAAGATATTTGCTTATCCAAGCTTCTGCCGGCCCGTTTAGCTTGGATAAGTGACTCTACTGTATATGGTACATTTATTATTTTTCTCTATTATTGTTGCTACTATTACATTTATTTTACTCTTTATTATTATTAATACATTTTTTAATTTCACTCTGATCTTATTATTATTATTGCATTTATTATTTGATGTTTAATAGGCTTTTCCTTAATCCTTACATTTATTATTTTTCTCTATTATTATTGGTATTATTACATTTATTTTACTCTATTATTATTATTATTATTATTAATACATTTTTTTATTTCACTCTGATCTTATTATTATTATTATTGCATTTATTATTTGATGCTTAAGAGGCTTTTCCTTAATCCTTATTATCCAAGATATTCGCTTATCCAGGCTTCTGCCGGCCCGTTTAGCTTGGATAAGTGAGACTCTACTGTATATGGTACATTTATTATTTTCCTCTATTATTATTGGTATTATTACATTTATTTTACTCTATTATTATTATTATTATTATTATTATTATTATTATTATTAATACATTTTTTATTTCACTCTAATCTTATTATTATTATTATTGCATTTATTATTTGATGCTTAAGAGGCTTTTCCTTAATCCTTATTATCCAAGATATTCGCTTATCCAAGCTTCTGCCGGCCCGTTTAGCTTGGATAAGTGAGACTCTACAGTAATATTAATGCCGGCCACATGACCTTGGAGGTGTCTACGGACAGCGCCGGCTCTTGGGCTTAGAAATGGAGATGAGCACCGACCCCCAGACTTAACGTCAGGGGAAACCTTGACCTTTGTATATTATTAGCATAGCATTATTATTTATTATTGTATATTATATCATGCCAGTGGCCACATGACCTTGGGGGTGTCTACGGGCAACGCCGGCTCTTGGGCTTAGAAATGGAGATGAGCACCAGAGTCCCAGAGTCAGACATGACTGGACGTAACGTCAGGGGAAACCTTGACCTTTACCTATACTAATAATATAATATATTGTATATGCATATCATATTAATGCCAGTGGCCACATGACCTTGGAGGAGTCTACGGACAACGCCGGCTCTTGGGCTTAGAAGTGGAGATGAGCCCCAACCCCCAGAGTCTGACACGACTGGGCTTAACGTCAGGGGAAACCTTGACTTTTGTATATTATTAGCATAGCATTATTATTTATTATTGTATATTATATTATATCATGCCAGTGGCCACATGACCTTGGGGGTGTCTATGGACAAAGCCGGCTCTTGGGCTTAGAAATGGAGATGAGCACCAACCCCCAGAGTGTGAGTAGATCAATAGGTACCGCTCCGGCGGGAAGGTAACATTGGCGCTCCATGCAGTCATGCCTATGGCCACATGACCATGGGGGTGTCTATGGGCAACGCCGGCTCTTGGGCTTAGAAATGGAGATGAGCCCCGACCCCCAGACTTAACGTCAGGGGAAACCTTGACCTTTACCTATACTAATAATATAATAAATTGTATATGCATATAATATTAATGCCAGTGGCCACATGACCTTGGAGGAGTCTACGGACAACGCCGGCTCTTGGGCTTAGAAATGGAGATGAGCCCCGACCCCCAGACTTAACGTCAGGGGAAACCTTGACCTTTACCTATACTAATAATATAATATATTGTATATGCATATAATATTAATGCCAGTGGCCACATGACCTTGGAGGTGTCTGCGGGCAACGCCGGCTCTTGGGCTTAGAAATGGAGATGAGCTCCGACCCCCAGACTTAACGTCAGGGGAAACCTTGACCTTTACCTATACTAATAATATAATATATTGTATATGCATATCATATTAATGCCAGTGGCCACATGACCTTGGAGGTGTCTGCGGGCAACGCCGGCTCTTGGGCTTAGAAATGGAGATGAGCCCCGACCCCCAGACTTAACGTCAGGGGAAACCTTGACCTTTACCTATACTAATAATATAATATATTGTATATGCATATAATATTAATGCCAGTGGCCACATGACCTTGGAGGTGTCTGCGGGCAACGCCGGCTCTTGGGCTTAGAAATGGAGATGAGCTCCGACCCCCAGACTTAACGTCAGGGGAAACCTTGACCTTTACCTATACTAATAATATAATATATTGTATATGCATATCATATTAATGCCAGTGGCCACATGACCTTGGAGGAGTCTACGGACAACGCCGGCTCTTGGGTTTAGAAATGGAGATGAGCACCGACCCTCAGAGTCAGACATGACTGGACTTAACGTCAGGGGAAAAGCTTTACCTTATTGTTGTTGTTGTTGTTGTTGTTGTGGGTCAGGCTGGGCTTCAGGCCGAAGTCCTGGCGGTGAGGTGGGATAGGCCCGGCCTGCCTGGCTCTTTCTTCCCCGAGGAGGCCTCACCTGAGGGAGCCTGGCAAGGAAGGCTGGGCTTCAGGCCGAAGTCCTGGCGGTGAGGCCCGGAAGGCAGGGCAAAGAGCGCTCCGGGTGGGATAGGCCCGGCCTTCTTCCCCGAGGAGGCCTCACCTGAGGGAGCCTGGCAAGGAAGGCCGCGCAGGCGCGCGGAGGGGCCTCCTCGGCTCCCGTAGTCCGCCAGAGACGATAGAGAGAGGGAAGGAAGGAGGGAGGGAAGGAGCGGCACTTCCGGCAGAGCGCTCGTATCCGGAAGAGGCGGGGCTTCCTTCCTTCCTTGCTTGCCAGGCTCCCTCAGGTGAGTCTCCCTCAGGTGAGGCCTCCTCGGGGAAGAAGGGAATTGGGGAGGATCAGAGAATCAGACTTATTTATTTTTTCGGAGTTGCTTCTGGAGTGAGAGAATAGGCCGTCTGCAAGGACGTTCACCCAGGGGACGTTGCCCGGATGTTTTGATGTTTTGACCTTCCTTGTGGGAGGCTTCTCTCCTGTCCCTGCATGCATGGGAAGCTGGAGCTGACAGAGGGAGCTCATCCGCGCTCTCCCCAGTTGGGATTCGAACCTGGCAGCCTTCAGGTCAGCAGCCCAACCTTCAAGTCACGAGGCTTTAACCCACTACGTCACCAGGGGTTGACTTAAGATGGAGTCATTGGAGCAGAGGCCAACAATGAGGTGTCCAGAAACTCTGTGAGGGGGATAACACTGTATCCTAATAGTAATAATTGTTTTTCGGTGTCAGGAGCAACTTGAGTTGCTTCTGGAGTGAGAGAATTGGCCGTCTGCAAGGACGTTCACCCAGGGGACGTTGCCCGGATGTTTTGATGTTTTGACCTTCCTTGTGGGAGGCTTCTCTCCTGTCCCTGCATGCATGGGAAGCTGGAGCTGACAGAGGGAGCTCATCCGCGCTCTCCCCAGTTGGGATTCGAACCTGGCAGCCTTCAGGTCAGCAGCCCAACCTTCAAGTCACGAGGCTTTAACCCACTACGTCACCAGGGGTTGACTTAAGATGGAGTCATTGGAGCAGAGGCCAACAATGAGGTGTCCAGAAACTCTGTGAGGGGGATAACACTGTATCCTAATAGTAATAATTGTTTTTCGGTGTCAGGAGCAACTTGAGTTGCTTCTGGAGTGAGAGAATTGGCCGTCTGCAAGGA
The DNA here is from genome assembly GCF_035594765.1 of Anolis carolinensis. Taxonomy (NCBI): domain Eukaryota; kingdom Metazoa; phylum Chordata; class Lepidosauria; order Squamata; family Anolidae; genus Anolis; species Anolis carolinensis. Next base: position 40,412,726 of record NW_026943818.1, on the reverse strand, counting down.
CGTTCACCCAGGGGACGTTGCCCGGATGTTTTGATGTTTTGACCTTCCTTGTGGGAGGCTTCTCTCCTGTCCCTGCATGCATGGGAAGCTGGAGCTGACAGAGGGAGCTCATCCGCGCTCTCCCCAGTTGGGATTCGAACCTGGCAGCCTTCAGGTCAGCAGCCCAACCTTCAAGTCACGAGGCTTTAACCCACTACGTCACCAGGGGTTGACTTAAGATGGAGTCATTGGAGCAGAGGCCAACAATGAGGTGTCCAGAAACTCTGTGAGGGGGATAACACTGTATCCTAATAGTAATAATTGTTTTTCGGTGTCAGGAGCAACTTGAGTTGCTTCTGGAGTGAGAGAATTGGCCGTCTGCAAGGACGTTCACCCAGGGGACGTTGCCCGGATGTTTTGATGTTTTGACCATCCTTGTGGGAGGCTTCTCTCCTGTCCCCGCGTGGAGCTGGAGCTGAGAGAGGGAGCTCATCCGCGCTCTCCCCGGTTGGGATTCGAACCTGGCAGCCTTCAGGTCAGCAGCCCAACCTTCAAGTCACGAGGCTTTTATCCCCTAGAGCAGGGGTCCCCAAACTAAGGCCAAGGTCATTTACCTGGCCCCCGCCCTCAGTTTTATAATATAATATTTTAGATCATTTTAAATAATATAATATATTGTATATGTACATATAATATTGATAATAATATTATGTTATACAATATAATACTAATAATAATACCATATAATAACATTAATTATATGCTATATATTACATATAATATTACAGTATAATGGTATAGTTCAATATCTATACAGTAGAGTCTCACTTATCCAAGCCTCGCTTATCCAAGCCTCTGGATTATCCAACGCATTTTTGTAGTCAATGTTTTCAATGTATCGTGATATTTTGGTGCTAAATTCGTAAATACAATAATGACAGTAGAGTCTCACTAATCCAAGCCTCGCTTATCCAAGCCTCTGGATTATCCAAGCCATTTTTGTAGTCAATGTTTTCAATATATCGTGTTATTTTGGTGCTAAATTCGTAAATACAGTAATTACTACATAGCATTCCTGCGTATTGAACTGCTTTTTTCTGTCAAATGTTTTGTATAACATGATGTTTTGGTGCTTAATTTGTAAAATCATAACCTAATTTGATGTTTAATAGGCTTTTCCTTAATCCCTCCTTATTATCCAAGATATTCGCTTATCCAAGCTTCTGCCGGCCCATTTATGTTGGATAAGTGAGACTCTACTGTACATATAATATTGATAATAATATTATGGTATACAATATAATACTAATAATAATGCCATACAATAATATTAATTATATGCTATATATTACATATAATATTACAGTATAGTGGTATAGTTCAATATCTATATACTGTATATAAAAGGGTAATGAAATTTCGGCCTAGGACAAAACAACAAAACTACACATCCCAGAAACACTAAACTTGGCAGCACAACCCCTCATCCATGCCTCTACGTTCATACAACAAAAAGAAAAGAAAAATAAAGTCCTAATTAGAGGGAGAGGAAGAATTGTTTTTATCCAATTGCTGCCAGTTAGATTGCTAAGCTCCGCACACTTGGTCTCCTAGCCACCCACTCACCCCAGGGGACAGGCAGAGTTAGGCCTCACTTGGGCCTCTTCCCCACTGCCTATAAAATACAGATTATCTGATTTGAACTGGATTAAATGGCAGTGTAGACTCAAGGTCATAGCCCTCAATGGCTACATTCCAGTGATGGGAGTCATCCCACCAGGTTTCAGTGATGCCTATGATATCATACATGTGGTGCTGTGCTAAGAGTTGGAGCTCATCTTGCTTATTTCCCATGCTCTGTGCATTAGTGTAAAGACATGTAAGCCCCTGTGACCTCCCCCCAAGCTGTTTATTTGGGATTATTGTGCTCTCGGTACTTGGTCCTTGTTTGCCAGGCTGTTGTTCCCCTCACCCAGTGGATCCCTCAACTTGTTTCCCTATTTGGGGTTGGATTTCCCCCAATCCTTCGTCCATTCCATGTTGCTGAGGTTGAAGATGGCTTTCTTTTTGTGAGAAGACCGAGGCAAAGAAGGCATTGAGCAGTTCTGCTTTTTCCCTGTCCCCTGTCGCCATCACCCCATCTTCTCCTCGCAGAGGAGTCTACGTAGCTTAGACTTAATGTCGAGTTGCTCAAATCTAGCCCCCCAGTCTCCCTCCAGCTTGGGGAACTTGGCCGTGAGCCAGGCCACACACACACACACACACACACACACACACTGTCTTTTCCTGGCACTTAGAATTTCTCTTGAACCCATTCTTATATGTGAGATTCACTTTATATATCTACTAGCTGTGCCCAGCCACGCGTTGCTGTGGCAAAGTGGTGGTGGTATTGGTTAAAAGTTGTTGTGGAATTTTTATTTGACGTTATTTGTATTTTTTTAATTAATTTTATTGTAACTTATCTTTTTTATTTATTATATTTTATTATTTTGTTGTATTATTTTTAGTTATTTTGTTATAGTATTTTATTGTATTAATTTTTTAGTGTTTTTAATTATTTTTATTGTATTATTTGTATTTATTTTATTTTTTATTCTTTTATTAACACTGGGCTGAGTGGGTTGCTAGGAGACCAAGTGGGCGGAGCTTAGCCTTCTAAGTGGCAGCAATTGGATAAAAACAATTATTGCTCTCCCTCTAAGTAAGACTTTATTTTTCTTTTCTTTTTGTTGTATCAACCTAGAGGCATGGATGATGGGTTGTGTTGTCAAATTTCGAGGTTGGGGGGCCTGTAGTTTTGTTGTTTTTTGGGTCGCCGTGATGCCATCACTCATTTATATATATAGACTAGCTCTGCCCGGCCATGCGTTGCTGTGGCTAGGACTGAATTTTTCTTTGTTCTTTTTGTTGTATGAACGTAGAGGCGTGGATGATGGGTTGTGTTGTCGATTTTCAAGGTTGTGGGGTGTTTAGTTTAGTTGTTCTGTCCGGTGCCGAGATTCCGTGACCCTTTTATATATATAGATTGCCTCCAACACTTGATCTTTCGCTTCTTTTTTGACCAGGAATTGAGGACTGTATGGAGCCACTCTTGGGTGTAGTAAGAAGACCGACAATAATATACAAAGAATAAATCCTCTCAAGGTGAATTTTTTCCTACATAAGACGGGAAAATAGAAGACCCATATCACTATGGACATGAAGGAGGAAACATCCAAATGTCAGGAATTTGGAAAGAGCTTCACTGAGAGTGGACATCTACAAAAACATGAAAGGACTCACACTGGGGAGAAACCCTATGAATTCCTGGAGTGTGGACCGAGCTTCACTCAGAGTGGGAGTCTACAAAAACATGAAAGGACTCACACTGGGGAGAAACCCTATGAATTCCTGGAGTGTGGACCGAGCTTCACTCAGAGTGGGAGTCTACAAAAACATGAAAGGACTCACACTGGGGAGAAACCCTATGAATTCCTGGAGTGTGGACCGAGCTTCACTCAGAGTGGGAGTCTACAAAAACATGAAAGGACTCACACTGGGGAGAAACCCTATGAATTCCTGGAGTGTGGACAGAGTTTCTCTCAGAGTGGAAGTGTACATTCACATCAAAGGATTCACACTGGGGAGAAACTTTATACATGCCTGGAGTGTGGAAAGAGCTTCGCTCTGGTTTCAAATCTGCTTTTACATCAAAGGACTCACACTGGGGAGGAACCCTATAAATGCCTGGAGTGTGGACAGATCTTCAGTGAGAGTGGAAGTCTACGTGCACATCAGAGGACTCACACTGGGGAGAAACCTTATAAATGTATGGAGTGTGGACAGAGCTTCACTCAGAGTTCAAGTCTATATTCACATAAAAGGATTCACACCGGGGAGAAACCCTATAAATGCCTGGTGTGTGGACAGAGCTTCACTCAGAGTGGAAATCTACGTACACATCAAAGTACTCACACCGGGGAGAAACCCTATATATGCCTGGAGTGTGGACAGAGCTTCACTCAGAGTGGAAGTCTACAGAAACATAAAAGGATTCACACTGGGGAGAAACCCTATCAATGCCTGGAGTGTGGAGAGAGCTTTGCTCTGAGTGGAAGTCTACAAAAACATAAAACGATTCACACTGGGGAGGAACTCTATAAATGCCTGGAGTGTGGACAGAGCTTCACTGAGAATGGAAGTCTACAAAAACATAACAGAATTCACACTGGGGAGAAACCTTATAAATGTCTGGAGTGTGGACAGAGCTTCGCTCAGAGTTCAAGTCTACGTTCACATCAAAGGACTCACACTGGGGAGAAACCCTATAAATGCCTGGAGTGTGGACAGAGCTTCACTCAGAGTGGACATCTACAAAAACATGAAAGGATTCACACTGGGGAGAGACCTTATAAATGCCTGGAGTGTGGACAGAGCTTCGCTCAGAGTGGACATCTACATAAACATGAAAGGATTCACACTGGGGAGAAACCCTATCAATGCCTGGAGTGTGGACAGAGCTTCACTGAGAATGGAAATCTACAAAAACATAAAAGGATTCACACTGGGGAGAAACCCTATAAATGCCTGGAGTGTGGACAAAGCTTCACTCGTAGCTCAACTCTATATTCACATCAAAGGACTCACTGGGGAGAAACCGTATAAACACATGCAGTGTAGAAAGAGCTTCTCTGAGAATTCACATCTGCATAGACACAGTTGAGAACATTGAGACTTGGTCCCAAAGAGACTTTCTAAGAAGTTTTCAAACTTTTCATGTTGATGATACACTTTTTGGACATTCACCCTTTCACAAGATTGTAATTCAATTTAACCTTCAAACTGGAGGTTAAACCAACCCCATATAAGATTTTCAGTGTATATAATATTACCTATTATAACCCTATTGCGGAGATGTTGGGTTTTTATTTAATTATATATATTAGACATGTCCAAAAAATCATTTTGAATCGTATATCGGAATTATTTCGGATTGTTGTTTACTCCATGGGAATTATCCACATTACATCTATATATATAAAAGGGTAATGAAATTTCGGCCTAGGACAAAACAACAAAACTACACATTAGACATGTCCAAAAAATCGATTTGAATCGTATATCGGAATTATTTCGGATTGTTCTCGCTTTTTGATACGCATTCCGAGACATTGTCTCACAGCGCAACCAGCAATGTAATTCGAACCATTGTTGGACCATTCTCTAATTGTCTCTTAATGTTTCGTTAATTTTTTCCCCCCATAAAATTTTTAAAAATATATTTTTAAAAATATTTTTTAAAAATTGTTTTTGCAACCTACCTTGAATGGGAGCTTGGTGCAGCCTCCCATGGCTGCTGCTCCCCGGCCAATCAGAAGCTTCCACGATGGACGCAAAGGTGGGGGCTACGTCCTCTGCGTCCACATGGAAGATTGCCATACAAGCCTGGTGTGTAGCGATTGCGCATGCGCGTCTGCCATTTTAGAAACATTTAGAATCATTACGAATTTTCGGAAATATCCGAAATTTTTGGGTGAAAAAAATCGGAAATACTTTCTATATTGAAGCGCCAGCGCCCCCTACTTTAGAAACGAGAATTGAAACATTTTTTTCATTGATCGGACATGCCTAATATATATATTATATTATAACCAAATTATAAAGATGTTTTTATTTAAACGCTGTCACCAATTATTAAAGATGTTTATAATGCGGCCACCAGATGTAAAGGGGATTATCAACGCTTGCCACCACTATGGGAAGATGTAGACACTAGCTACTCAGAGAGGAGACCTTTTTAAATTTTGTTTTTCTTTCTCTTCTTATGTACTCTTGATGGTAATATATGTGTCAGAGACTGAGATGTTTGAAAAAACAATAACACGTTTATTCAGGCACAGAGCTTAATGGTTACAGTAACTTTCTCTTTAGAGGCACTTTAGTTAACAGTTGCAAAGCTAGAATGAGGTGTTTCAAATTCCTTAAAATGTCACTTCTTTCTCTACTGCTCTAAACTGCAGTCACCCTGTGAATTACAATCACAGATTATCTGTTCCTCATCAGGAGACAGACTACCTTAAAATAAGTCACCAAACTTATTTTAAACTGACTCAAAATTAAGCAATTGAGTCTCCCGGATCCCTTCAACTGAGGATCAGTCTTCGCTGTACCTCATCAGGGCACAGACTAACTGTTGTTTTTCAAACCTGCACTTCACCACCAAAACGGCAGTTGGCTCCGCCCACTTCTCCATGGCAACCAACTCATGAGTGCAGAGATGCCATAACTGAAATATTGACCCTTTTAAAACACAACCAAACATGACATCTGCAAACCAAAAAATTCACACTTCATTACACCTATTTATCAGAAAAAGTCATTGCTTTGGGATTTTATGAATGGTCCCATTTAGAAAAGATCTTTTACTATAAATATTCACAAAAATGGTATACATAGTGGCAGAAAAATGTCCGTGAAAATATTTGTAAAAGTATTTGTATAAATATTCACAAAGCATTTCTCTGGTCTGAGAGTCTAATAGAGTCTCTGTTTAGTCTCAAAGTCCAAAGGAGTCTCTGTCTACTGGCGTCTGAAAGCATACACCTGTTTCTACTGTTTCTAAAATGTAGTCTGAGTCCTGAATAGTCCCAGTGTCAGGATATGCCCGTCTCAGCTATTGCCAACCAGCTGAACCATTCACACCATGCCAGTTAATTGGATTTTTTTTTCCTGTCAGGAGCAACTTAAGAAACTGCAAGTCGCTTCTGGCGTGAGAGAATTGGCCGTCTGCTAGGACGTTGCCCAGGATGTTTTACCATCCTTGTGGGAGGCTTCTCTCCTGTCCCCGCATGGAGCTGGAGCTGAAAGAGGGAGCTCATCCGCGCTCTCCCCGGGTGGGATTTGAACCTGGCAGCCTTCAGGTCAGCAACCCAACCTTCACGTCGCAGGGCTTCAACCCACTGCACCACTGGGGGCTCCAGTTAATTGGAATGGGAGTAAAGGAATGGCCTTACTGATAAGGGCCATCTGGTCTGGGAGGGAACCACGATTTGTTGCTACCTCTGTCTGGGAATGGTGGTTTTGATATAGTCGTGTTTTGGCGGGATTTGGTCAGAACTAGCTTCTTTTTCCAACTTGGTAAGAAGGATCAATAAAGTGTTTCCAAGGATTTGCCTGTGTGAGCCTCCTTTGTATCCGAGAACTTCCAAGAACGGACACCCAGATCCGATCACATGGTCTGCAGCCCCTCCCACAACATAGAGGATCTGTTTGGGGGGAGGCCTTGCCTTCTCTTTCATCCTGAGATTTTGTCATGGATGAGGCCACCCCTCCCTCATCTCCAGGAATATCTGACCATCTAAATCAGTGGTTCCCAAACTTATTTTTTTTCCAGAAAAAATATTACTCAGTGCCCCCTGGAAAGGGGGCGTGGCTTAGAGGGGTGGGCGTGGCTCCTGCTCAAGAGGGCGGGGCTGCTTCTCCCTGAGTCCAAGATGCAGGGCTGGGAGGGGAAGTGGGCGGGGCCACCAATGGGCGGCCAGGACTGGGATGGGCGGAGTTACGAGCACTGAGGCAGGGCTGAGCTTCTATCCCTGCCAGGACACAGGGGGTGTGGCTAGAGGAGGGGGCGGAGCCTCTCCCCAAGTGCCTGACCAGGCCGAACCTCTATACCCCGCCCCAAGCTCCATCCCCCAAAAAGTGCCTTCTCAGGTGATTTTTAACTAGGTATTTCCTGCGCTGAGTGGAGATGAGAGTCTCCTTGCTAGACCTTAAAGTCTGTGTGATAGGACACAGTGTCTCAAGTAGCCTGGACCAAAGCTGTGTAGGGATTTATAGGTTTCTCCTCAGTGTGAGTCCTTTGATGTGAACGTAGATGTCCACTCTGACTGAAGCTCTGTCCACACTCCAGGCATTTATAGGGTTTTTCCCCAGTGTGAGTCCTTTAATGTGAACGTAGAGTTCTCGCAGTGAATCTCTTTCCACACTCCAGGCATTCATAGGGTTTCTCCCCAGTGTGAGTCCTTTGATGTGAACGTAGACATCCACTGTGAGTGAAGTCCTGTCCACACTCCAGGCATTTATGGGGTTTCTCCCCAGTGTGAGTCCTTTGATGTCTATTTAAATTTCCACTGTGAGTGAAGCTCTGTCCACACTCCAGGCATTTATAGGGTTTTTCTCCAGTGTGAGTCCTTTGATGTGAACGTAGATGTGCACTCTCAATGAAGCTCTTTCCACACTCCAGGCATTCATAGGGTTTCTCTCCAGTGTGAGTCCTTCGATGTGAACGTAGATGTGCACTCTCAATGAAGCTCTTTCCACACTCCAGGCATTCATAGGGTTTCTCCCCAGTGTGAGTCCTTTGATGTGAACGTAGATGTGCACTCTCAATGAAGCTCTTTCCACACTCCAGGCATTCATAGGGTTTCTCTCCAGTGTGAGTCCTTCGATGTGAACGTAGATGTGCACTCTCAATGAAGCTCTTTCCACACTCCAGGCATTCATAGGGTTTCTCCCCAGTGTGAGTCCTTTGATGTGAACGTAGACTTCCACTGTGAGTGAAGTCCTGTCCACACTCCAGGCATTTATAGGGTTTCTCCCCGGTGTGAGTCCTTTGATGTGAACGTAGAGTTCTACTCGCAGTGAATCTCTTTCCACACTCCAGGCATTCATAAGGTTTCTCCCCGGTGTGAGTCCTTTGATGTGAACGTAGACTTCCACTGTGAGTGAAGTCCTGTCCACATTCCAGGCATATATAGGGTTTCTCCCCAGTGTGAGTCCTTTGATGTGAACGTAGACTTCCGCTCTGACTGAAGCTCTGTCCACACTCCACGCATATATAGAGTTTCTCCCCAGTGTGAATTCTTTGATGTGAACGTAGACTTCCACTCTTGAGTGAAGTCCTGTCCACACTCCAGGCATTGATAGGATTTCTCCCCAGTGTGAGTCCTTTGATGTGAATGTAGATGTGCACTTTCAATGAAGCTCTTTCCACACTCCAGGCATATATAGGGTTTGTCCCCAGTGTGAGTCCTTTAATATGTACGTAGAGTTCTACTCGCAGTGAATCTCTTTCCACACTCCAGGCATTCATAGGGTTTCTCCCCGGTGTGAGTCCTTTGATGTGAACGTAGACTTCCACTGTGAGTGAAGTCCTGTCCACATTCCAGGCATATATAGGGTTTCTCTCCAGTGTGAGTCCTTTGATGTGAATGTAGACTTCCACTCTTGAGTGAAGTCCTGTCCACACTCCAGGCATTGATAGGGTTTCTCCCCAGTGTGAGTCCTTTGATGTCTATTTAGATTTCCACTGTGAGTGAAGCTCTGTCCACACTCCGGGCATTTATTTGATTGGATAAGATTGTAACCAATGTAGAGACTACAACAGTTTTATGTTAAGACTTATGTGAAGGGTTGTCTTGTTGTACATATATATGTTAAGAACTGTTTATTTACCTCAATTCAACGCTGCGACAGCAGTTTTGATTGTTATTAAGTCAACAATAAGACTTTGTCTGGTTTTGATTTCTATTTGACAGAACTGACACTGAAACTATGAAGAGGACTAGTTTTTCCATAATACCTTTGTAAGTGTTGATGAGTGTATTCCATTTATGTTAAGAATCATACTAATGTAGTCAAAGTGAATACAGGTAGTGGATACCTAAAGTAAAGTATTTATTGTAATATATACTATCAGTAAATGTAAGAGATTCTAGACGGCTGTTTCTAATCAAATCCAATTTTGATTGATGTTAATAAGATACCATAATCCCCTTCTTTTGCAGCTTGCATAACAAGTGCCACTAAAAGTTGTTTATATAGAAGATAATATTACATTACTAACATAGTACTCACACATTACATACTATTGGCATTTGGGAGTTGTAGTTGCTGGGATTTATAGTTCGCCTACATCCAGAGACACTATAGACTCAAACCATGATGGATCTGGACCAAACTTGGTGCCAATAATCAATATGTTCAAATGTGAACACTGTCCGAGATTGGGGAAAATAGACCTTGGCATTTGGGAGTTGTAGTTGCTGGGATTTATAGTTCACCTACATCCAGAGACACTATGAGACCAAAGGTGGCAGAGATTTATTATCGGCTGTCTAGCGACAAAGGGAAACAGGATCTGGGTAATTTCAATACGCAGCAAATTGAGACAAAGCCAGCTGGCAATTTTTCCGAGGCCTTTCAATAGGCGTCTTGCGGGGAACGAGGCCGGGCGGGCGGCGCTGCCTTCTGGTCCCGGCAAGCGATCGGTGGCTCTCCCTGCAAGGAGAAAAGCAAGCTGTCAGCATGGAACGCAACGCAATGCAAGTCGGTTTGGGCTGCAAATGTATTAGGAAAAAAATAGGCGCGACATGTCCATTTTTAATACTTCTGCAGCTACTCCTTTTGGTCGCTGGAGGGCAGCAGATGACCTAACAAAACACAATACTGGCTGGAACTGCACTGGAAGAAGAAGAAGAAGAAGAAGAAGAAGAAGAAGAACAACAACAACAACAACAACAACAACAACAACAACAACAACAACAACAACATGCCCTGGCAGAATATGTAAAGCAAAGTGAAGAACCTGCTGTGATTGAAGTCAAAAATCACAAACTCCTCAAAGCACAGCAGACAAAAAACCGGTACAAGAAAACCGCACTACAAACTAGAGCTGACAGCTGGCACAACAAAACACTGCATGGAAAGTTCCTTGACAAAATGGAAGGAAAAGCTGACAAGGAGAAGACCTGGCTCTGGCTCACGAATGGGACCCTGAAGAAGGAGACAGAAGGCCTGATCCTTGCAGCCCAGGAGCAAGACATCAGGACAAAGGCAATTAATAATAATAATAATAATAATAATAATAATAATAATAATAATAATAATAATAGCAGCAACAGACACCCCAGGGACCACCCTTCATGCAGGAAAAGCAAAAGCAAAGCATTGCAACAGATGACCACCTGGCCTTTGTAATAATAATAATAATAATAATAATAATAATAATCTGAAAATACATCACACAGTCCTAGACACTTGGGAAGTGTTCGACTTGTGATTTTGTGATACGAAATCCAGCATATCTATCTTGTTTGCTGTGTCATAATATAATAATAATAATAATAATAATAATAATAATAATATTTTGTGATACGAAATCCAGCATGTCTATCTTGTTTGCTGTGTCATAATAATAATAATAATATTTTGTGATACGAAATCCAGCATGTCTATCTTGTTTGCTGTGACATAATAAAATAATAATAATAATAATAATAATAATAATAATAATAATAATAATAATAGCAGCAACAGACACCCCAGGGACCACCCTTCATGCAGGAAAAGCAAAAGCAAAGCATTTCAACAGATGGCCACCTTTGTAATAATAATAATAATAATAATAATAATAATAATAATAATAATAATAATAATACATCACACAGTCCTAGACACTTGGGAAGTGTTCGACTTGTGGTTTTGTGAAACAAAATCCAGCATATAGATCTCTTTGGCTGTGTCATAATAAAATAATAATAATAATAATAATAGTGTTACAGGGTGTTTGGATGCCCCACAAATGAAGACACGTGAGCACACGTATTAAAAAAAGGGATACTTGCCTTGTAAAGGTCGCAGACCAGTCTGAAGAGTGAGTCTTGTGCTTGGCCTTGCAGATCCTCTGTGTGATTCTGCGGAAAGCAATTAGGTTTGGTTTTGGTTTTTTGGTGAACGATCCCACATAGCAAAAGCCGAGGCCGGCCCTGATGCTGCTCACTAGGCATGTCCGATTGATGAAAAAAATGTTTCAATTCTCGTTTCTAAAGTAGGGGGCGCTGGCGCTTCGATATAGAAAGTATTTCCGATTTTTTCACCCAAAAATTTCGGATATTTCCGAAAATTCGTAATGATTCTAAATGTTTCTAAAACGGCGGACGCGCATGCGCAATCGCTACACACCGGGCTTGTATGTCAATCTTCCATGTGGACGCAGAGGACGTTAGCCCCCACCTTTGCGTCCATCATGGAAGCTTCTGATTGGCCGGGGAGCGGCAGCCATGTTAATATATAAAAATATATTTTTAAAAAAAATTGGGGGGGAAAAATTAACAAAACATTAAGAGACAATTAGAGAATAGGCCAACAATGGTTCGAATTACATTGCTGGTTGCGCTGTGAGACAATGTCTCGGAATGCGTATCAAAAAGCGAGAACAATCCGAAATAATTCCGATATACGATTCAAAACGATTTTTTGGACATGTCTACTGCTCACCCCGTTGATGAGGATCCAGGGCACGTACTGGTGGGGCGGGTTGAGGCTTCGGGTGCGCTGGGCGTTCTGGTGCATGAGCTTGTTGCCCAGGTCTCCCTTCACGCAGGCGGTGATGTTGGCCAGGGAAGCTTCCGGGAAGTACAGGTCCAGGCACTGGAAGGGCACAGAATCATAGAATCCTAGAGTCGGATCTAGCGACACAATCAAAGCAGTCCCGACAGATGGTCAACCAGCTGGCCGGGGTGTCCACCGACAAGCTCCCAATTCCACAAATAGTTCTAGCTCCCACTACTCAGGAGACACCAATGGTGCCTCTGAGAGCCCTACAAGTTTCCTCCACAAACACCATCCTGGACATGGGCGGAGCCAAAAAGACAGTTGGAGCCAAGCAGCCGGTGAATTCTTTTTCAGTTAGAGTTTGGAATTCAGGCAGTTAGGAGTTGGGAGTCTGGAATTCGGTCAGTGTTTTGAAAAGGAAGCCTCTTTGAGGAAATATAGTTAAAAGTGAAAGCTTTCTTTTGGGGACAATTTCACCCTAGGTTTTAATAATAATAATAATAACTTTATTCTTATACCCCGTGGGGCGGCTTACATGGGGCCATGCCCAAACACAACAATATAAAAGCAAACAAAACAATAAAGCAAATCATTCAGCAATAAAAACAACAATATCGATAAAAGGTCAACATGGACAAAGTGGACAAGGGCACAAGGCCTGGAGGCCGCTCCCTTGAAACCCTAAAGCCCTGCAGTCTCACACTAGTGCTCTCTTTGGCACTCACTCTTAACTCAAAACACTGCTCATTCTCAAAGCAACAGCAGTAACTCAAAATGCTCTTAAGTTAAGTTACCGTTGGCAAGTTCTGGGTGATGTTACGACTGGACTCCATGCAGAAGATGGCCGGGAAGGCGTAGGACATGTCCTGGAAGTAGTCGATGAGGCAGGTCTATGGGGCGGACAAAGAGGCATGGATTAGCTGAGCATGTGGTATGGTCATTCCACTGTCATGAGACCCCGTAAAGTCACGTGTTATATTTGCACAGAATAAGGTCAATACATGAAAGGCTCTTAATGTTTACAATGTAGAAGCCTGCAGGTCAGTCTAGAGTAGAGTTTTGGATCTTGATTTCCATAATAATCTGACTCCCGCGACAAAGACAGCTTGTTCCCCTACCACGTCATTCATATCAGAGTATTTGCAGCGCAGCAGTAGTTGGATGGAAGCAGTAGAGCGCAGAACGAAGAGACACTCAGAGACGTTGGTAAAACTATTTACAAAGTTTTACTGTATGTAGCAGTCTAGGATCTGGGCCCATAACCAATTGTCAGAGTATTAGCAGCGCAGCAGTAGTTGGATGGAAGCAGTGGAGCGCAGAACGAAGAGACACTCAGAGACGTTGGTAAAACTATTTACAAAGTTTTACTGTATGTAGCAGTCTAGGATCTGGGCCCATAACCAATTGTCAGAGTATTAGCAGCGCAGCAGTAGTTGGATGGAAGCAGTGGAGCGCAGAACGAAGAGACACTCAGAGATGTTAGTAAAACTATTTACAAAGTTTTCCTGTCTGCAGCAGTAATCAAGACAAACAGACGAACACAGGACTGCTCTGTTCTCCAACAGAACTTGACTCAAACTCTAGGCAGACAGAACTCAACTGAACAGAACTGAACTGATACAGTCATTATGCACAAACACTTGTGTCTGGATACTCCCTAGTTCCAGCCACACATCAAGGTCATCATAGCTTCTTGGCAATTCTTGGCAATCGTTATGCACAAACACTTGTGTCTGGATACTCCCTAGTTCCAGCCACACATCAAGGTCATCATAGCTTCTTGGCAATTCTTGGCAATCGTTATGCACAAACACTTGTGTCTGGATACTCCCTAGTTCCAGCCACATATCAAGGTTATCATAGCTTCTTGGCAATTCTTGGCAATCGTTATGCACAAACACTTGTGTCTGGATACTCCCTAGTTCCAGCCACACATCAAGGTCGACAATCCTGACATTTAGAGCTCGTAATGGCCAAGGACCATTATATCTTAGGGACCGCCTCATTCCTTTTGTCCATCAGTGGTCACCTTGATCCTCCCAGGAAAATCTCCTATACATACTGGGCCCTAGAGAGGTACACCTAGAAGGCTTTTCGACCGATGCTCCAATTCTGTGGAACTCACTGCCTCCATATGTTAGAGCAATGTCAGAGTTGCAACCTTTTGTAAAAGGACTTAATTTTTCTTTTCTTTTTGTTGTATGAACGTAGAGGCGTGGGCGAGAGGTTGTGCTGTCAATTTTCGAGTTTGTGGGGCATTTAGTTTAGTTGTTTTGTTCAGTGCCGTGATTCCATTACCCTTTTATATATATAGATTATTCATGACTACATTGAAACTAGAATAGAGAGAAATCAGCATGGAAACTGCAAGAGCTACCATAGATTGTTGCACATGGAAATAATGGTAGTAAATAGTTTTTGATTTATTGAATACAGTTATATACTACAATTATATTTTTTTGTTATTTAAACTATATATAAATTGTGAAATTATGTTTTTTTCTCTCGAAGTGACACACCACCCAAGTCATGCTAGGTTTTTTGGTGAATTTTGACACACCAAGCGCAAAAGCTTGCCAGAGCCGGCCCTAGGTAATTTTCAAGTGTTACTTACTTACTTAGGCGATCCCTCGACGTTCGAGGACGATGGTCTTCCAACCTTGGTATCTTGGGCGTGTGTTCTTAGGTGACTGAAGAGACCGATTCTTGACCCGCATATTCTCCCGCAGTGAGGACATCGGTTTCCAGGTGGAAGGCGGTCCCGGTCGGGGTTAGCTTGACGCTCCTTCCTCTTGGCACGTTTCTCCCTTAAGCCCTCCGTTCGTGCCTCTTCAAACTCCGCAGCACTGCTGGTCACAGCTGACCTCCAATTAGAGCGCTCAAGGGCCAGGGCTTCCCAGTTCTCAGTGTCTATGCCACAGTTTTTAAGGTTGGCTTTGAGCCCATCTTTAAATCTCTTTTCCTGCCCTCCAACATTCCGTTTCCCATTCTTGAGTTCAGAGTAGAGGAGCTGCTTTGGGAGACGGTGATCGGGCATTCGGACAACGTGGCCAGTCCAACGGAGTTGATGGCGTAAGAGCATCGCTTCAATGCTGGTGGTCTTTGCTTCCTCAAGCACGCTGACATTTGTCCGCCTGTCTTCCCAAGAGATTTGCAGGATTTTCCTGAGACAACGCTGATGGAAACGCTCCAGGAGTTTGGTGTGACGTCTGTACACAGTCCACGTTTCGCAGGCATAGAGCAGGGTTGGGAGGACAATGGCTTTATAAACAAGCACCTTGGTCTCTCTACGGATGTCCCGGTCATCGAACACTCTCTGCTTCATACGGAAAAATGCTGCACTCGCAGAGCTCAGGCGGTGTTGTATTTCAGTGTCGATGTTGACTTTTGTGGAGAGGTGGCTACCAAGGTAGCGGAAATGGTCAACATTTTCTAATGTTGCACCGTTAAGCTGTATTCCTGGCTTTGCAGAGGGATTAGCTGGTGCCTGTTGGAAGAGCACTTTGGTTTTCTCGATGTTCAGTGAGAGGCCGAGCTTCTCGTATGCTTCTGCGAAGGTGTTTAGAGTGGCTTGTAGGTCTTCTTCTGAACGCGCACAGACTACGTTGTCATCAGCATATTGGAGTTCTATAACAGATGTTGTGGTGACCTTGGTTTTGGCTCTCAGTCTGCTGAGGTTAAATAGCTTGCCATCTGTCCGATAGATGATTTCCACTCCGGTGGGAAGCTTCCCATCAACAAGGTGAAGTATCATAGCGATGAAGATGGAAAATAAGGTGGGGGCAATAACACATCCCTGCTTGACACCTGATTCAACCTTAAATGGGTCACTTTGGGAGCCGTTGCTGTCCAAGACTGTTGCCATCATGTCATCATGGAGGAGCCGCAGGATGTTCACAAATTTGTCAGGGCACCCGATTTTTTGGAGGATGGTCCAGAGAGCGCTGCGATTCACTGTGTCGAATGCCTTTGCAAGGTCAATGAATGCCATGTACAGAGGTTGGTTTTGTTCCCTGCATTTTTCTTGGAGCTGTCGAGCAGTGAAGATCATGTCCACTGTTCCTCTGGAGGGGCGGAAGCCATTCTGGGATTCTGGGAGGGTGTCTTCTGAGACAGGGAGAAGGCGGTTTGCAAGGATTCTTGCGAGGATTTTCCCGGCGGAGGTTAGAAGGGAGATACCACGATAGTTCCCGCAGTCTGTTCTGTCCCCTTTCTTGAAAAGGGTGATGATGGTGGCATCCTTGAAGTCTGCTGGGATTTTCTCGGTCATCCACACCTTTTCAATAAGCTGGTGGAGTTGTTGCATCAGCTCAGGTCCACCCTCTTTGAAGATTTCAGCGGGAATCCCATCAGGTCCGCTAGCTTTGTTGTTTTTTTGTTGGCTGATGGCATTGCTGACTTCTTCCAAACTAGGCAGTGCTGCAAGCTCATCCCTGGTTTGTTGTTGCGGGATTTGTGAGAGGGTCTCTTCGGCCACATTGGAGCTGCGATTCAGCAGGTTCTGGTAGTGCTCTTTCCAACGTAGTGCAATTGATGTTTTGTCCTTCAGAATTTTGGTTCCATCTGATGAGCGTAGGGGCTGTATGCCATGGTTTCTTGGTCCATAAATGATCTTTGTGGCTTTGAAAAATCCCTGAGCGTCATGGGTATCTGCAAGGTGTTGGATTTCTTCAGCCTTCTTTGTCCACCAGATGTTCTTGAGTTCTCTGGTCCTTCTTTGGACCTCGGCTTTTGCACTGGCATAGATCTTTTTCTTGGCAGCACAGTTGGTGTCTCTCTGCCATGTTTGGAAGGCTTTCCTTTTGTTATCAATCAGCTGTTGGATCTCTTTGTCGTTATCATCAAACCAGTCTTGATGTTTCTTAGTTAGGTATCCAATGCTTTCTTCGCAGGCTGTGATGATGGAGGTCTTCAGTTTGTTCCAATGTTCCTCAACATTTTCGGGGTGTTCTGTGGGTAGATGATCTTTGAGTGTTGTTTGGAGAAGGGCTCGTTTGGAGGGCACCTGAAGGGCTTGGGTGTTCATTTTTCGCCTTGTTTTCCTTCCTTGGAGTCTGCGTTTGGGGACGATCTTGATAGCCATCGTGGATCGGATTAGCCTGTGGTCTGTCCAGCAGTCATCAGTACCTGTCATGGCTCTTGTGAGAAGCACATCACGGCGGTCTCTGGCACGTGTGATAACATAGTCCAGGAGGTGCCAATGCTTTGACCGAGGGTGCTTCCATGATGTCTTGAGCTTGTTTTTCTGGCGGAAGAGCGTGTTGGTGATGACAAGGTTGTGCTCTCCGCATTTGGTGAGAAGCAAGATGCCATTCGAGTTGCTGTTTCCGACCCCGTCTTTTCCTATGATCCCTGGCCACAGGTCAGAGTCCCTTCCGACTCTTGCGTTAAAGTCCCCCAGGAGGATGATTTTGTCCTCCTTAGGTATCTCCGATAGGATGGTATCCAGCTGACAGTAAAATTTTTCCTTGATGTCTTCGTCAGCATCTAGAGTTGGTGCATAGGCGCATATGATGGTTGCCTGTTGGTTTTTGGCAAGGTTAATTCGGAGGGTTGAAAGTCGTTCGTTGATGCCAGTGGGTGCTTCAGTCAGGTGCTTCACCAGGTCGTTTCTGATAGCAAAGCCAACTCCGTGTATTCTTCTTCGCTCTTCTTCAGGTAGTCCCTTCCAGAAGAAGGTGTAGCCTCCCTTTTCTTCCTTCAGCTGCCCCTCTCCTGCTCTCCGGGTCTCCTGAAGGGCTGCTATGTCGATCTTGAAGCGTCCCAGCTCTCTTGCAATGAGAGCAGTCCTGCGTTCGGGGCGCTCGCTGTCAGTGTTATCTAACAATGTCCGTACGTTCCATGTTCCAAAGTTCATTTTTCTTTTTTGGCCGCAGAGTGGTGACCCCTCTGGACGCGGCAGTCCAGTCAGGGTAGGAGAGGCAGACTATGTTTAGGGCACCTTTTCTAGCCCCTTCCCCGTGTGGGGTGAGCAGAGCGGATCCTAAAAAGGGCTGCTCAGTCATGGATACAGCTGCCGGACTACTCAACTGCCTCGGTCCTTGAGGTAGAACGACTGAGTCCATATCCACCGCCCATGTGCCAGTCTGTGACTAGGGGCTTCCAGATTTCACAGTCCTGCCCCCGTCGCCACTCGCTGATCGCCATGGGACTTTTGTAGGTTTGTTTTTATTTTTGTTGGAAGACGCCTGTGCGTGATTTTTTTTAATGTGTGGAGGTCGGTGCACGGCCGGTCAACACACAGTCTTCACAGAGTGAGGTTCCAGCAGTGGTGTGGTTAACACAACGACAGTGGCTTCTCAGTCTGTTGCAGCCTTCTTCCGCCTTCACAGCCGTTGTAACATGTACCATGTTATCCTCCGCCTGCTCCGCCGTTGAGGTCTTTGGGTCTTCGGATTGTGCTTGGTCTGGAACCTCCCCTGCGGCCACTCCTGGGAGTGCATCACTCCAGTGCCCACAGGTTCATCGGAACACGCAGGCCCCCTCACCACGGCAAGGTGACAATCCATCGAGGGGGGATTTTCAAGTGTAGGCGAACAGAATTATGGCACCCCCCACTCCCCAAACTAATCACTGAAAAATAAAAGCGTTGGATAAGTGAAAATGTTGGATAATAAGGAGGGATTAAGGAAAAGCCTATTAAACATCAAATTACATTACAATTTTACAAATTAAGCACCAAAAATCATGTTTTACAACAAATCAACAGAAAAAGAAGTTCAATACATCGTAATGTTATGTAGGAATTACTATATTTGTGAATTTAGCACCAAACATTGAACAAGGATATAGGGCAGTGTGGACTGAGATAACCCAGATAGCCCCTAGTATTAAAAAAAAACACTCTAAAATCAGGACAATAAATAAAGAACAACACTTTGAAAACAGGAGAAATCCAGACAGTAAACAATCAGGGACAGCTAACACTTTCCAAAAAAAGTTGTTAGGTCCCAGGCAAGAAGAAGCCAGGCCTTGAAGCCACAGGGCCATTAAATGCTAATCAAGGTGATTAATTACAACATTCACACCTGCTTCAAAGAAGAGTTCTTTCTCCCACTCTGGACCTTCTACAGATATATAACCCCCACTTACCTAGCTTCCAAGTTCCCACAGATCTCACAATCTCTGAAGGCCTCAAAGGTGGGCACGCGTGGCCTCCCAGGAGGATGGCGCCCCCGGGACGATGGCGCCACAGGCAAGTGCCTAGTTCACCTTATGGTTGGACCGCCTCTGAAGCTTGCCCATCATTGGTTTATAAGGTTCGAAAAATATTCATGCCGCACTCACCTCCATCATGTTGCCCAAGCACTCGTCCTCGCCGTGTTGGCACTCGAACTGCCACCGGCTGGGTCCCTTCGTCTCCTGATCAAGGCAAGCGGAGGGAGGGCGTGAGGACGAGCGAGAGGCTGTGACCCCCAAGGGATCCCTCTCCCCCCGGTACTTACCTGTGCGTTCCCATAAGGCACCAGGGTGACGTTCATGATGCTGGACAGCATCAGCCAGGTGGGGAAGAGCTGCAGGACCAGGAAGGTTCGGCAGGCCGGGCAGAGGCTCTCGTAGTAGAGGCTGACCGAGACCCGTGGCGCCGCAGAGGGGCCCGGGTCAAGCTTGGCACAGTGCTTCTCTGCCTGAAAGAATCAAAGGGTTGGAAGAGATCACATGGGACATCTAGTCCTACCTCATTCAAAGCAGCCTCGACAGATGGCCATCCAGCTTTTGTAATAGTAATAATGATGATGATAACAAAGAGCCGGACAAGGCACCATGAGCTTCAAGAGTTGGAAGTGGATCGGGGCCTTTTACATGAATCGGGGCACCCCGACATGCATTGGTAGCGACAACCCAAGAGAACCCCCACAATGAAGGGCAGGCAATCTGCCTGGTTTGTGGAAGCCCTGGGATAGAAGTTCAGATCACAAACTGAACGGGGAAGTTCTGTTTCCAAAACTCCTTATACACCCCATCCTGCAAGAAGGAAACCCACCCTGCAGAATAGATTAGAAAATTTGGTTATAAATGGAGATCGAGTGGAGCGTGAGGCCAGTTTAAAGTCCTTGGGTGCTTTATTGTTCTTGAAGAGTTGCAGTTGAGTTAGTCAAGAGGGCCCTGCAGAGATTGTATTATCTGGGACTCTTAAGGAACCAACCATTACCACTCCTGACCAGACAATTATGGGTTAAGGTCAAGGTTATAAATGGAGATCGAGTGGAACGTGAGGCCAGTTTAAAGTCCCTGGGTGCTTTATTGTTCTTGAAGAGTTGCCGTTGAGTTGGTGAAGAGGGCCCAGCAGAGGTTGTATTATCTGGGACTCTTAAGGAACCAACCATTACCACTCCTGACCAGAGAATTATTGGTTAGGGTCAAGGTTATAAATAGAGATCATCAAATGAAGAGTGAGGCCAGTTTGAAGTCCCTGGGTGCTTTATTGTTCTTGAAGAGTTGCCGTTGAGTTGGTGAAGAGGGCCCAGCAGAGATTGTATTATCTGGGACTCTTAAGGAACCAAGAATTACCACTCCTGACCAGAGAATTATGGGTTAGGGTCAAGGTTATAAATAGAGATCATCAAATGAAGAGTGAGGCCAGTTTGAAGTCCCTGGGTGCTTTATTGTTCTTGAAGAGTTGCCGTTGAGTTGGTGAAGAGGGCCCAGCAGAGATTGTATTATCTGGGACTCTTAAGGAACCAAGAATTACCACTCCTGACCAGAGAATTATGGGTTAGGGTTAAGGTTATAAATGGAGATCGAGTGGAGCGTGAGGCCAGTTTTAAGTCCTTGGGTGCTTTATTGTTCTTGAAGAGTTGCCGTTGAGTTGGTGAAGAGGGCCCAGCAGAGATTGTATTATCTGGGACTCTTAAGGAACCAAGAATTACCACTCCTGACCAGAGAATTATGGGTTAAGGTCAAGGTTATAAATGGAGATCGAGTGGAACGTGAGGCCAGTTTAAAGTCCTTGGGTGCTTTATTGTTCTTGAAGAGTTGCCGTTGAGTTGGTGAAGAGGGCCCAGCAGAGGTTGTATTATCTGGGACTCTTAAGGAACCAACCATTACCACTCCTGAGCAGAGAATTATGGGTTAAGGTCAAGGTTATAAATGGAGATCAAGTGGAGCGTGAGGCCAGTTTTAAGTCCTTGGGTGCTACATTGTTCTTGGAGAGTTGCCCTGGGACGGCGTTCATACTGTGGTTGTGTTGGTGAAGAGGGCCCAGCAGAGATTGTATTATTATCAGACTTTGAAGGAACCAACAATTACCACTCGTGTCCTGGTTAACGGACCGGGCAGTGGTGCAGCTAATTAGTAGCCAGCTGCAATAAATCACTACTGACCGAGAGGTCATAAGATCAAAGCCCGGGTTGGATTGAGCTCCCAACCATTAATAGCCTAGCTTGCGGTTGACCTAAGCAGCTCGAAAGACAGTTGCATCTGTCGAGTAGAAAACTTAGGTACCGCTTTACGCAGGGAGGCTAATTTAACTAATTTACAACACCATAAAAACTTCCAGCAGCGTGCAGAAAGGAATGAGGAAGCACTCCATCAAGGATAAAGCGGCATCTCCCCCTGTGGCCAGAATCGAGCAAACCCTCAGGAAGCCGGAAGCTGGGAAATGTTGAATTGCCTCTGTGTCTGTCTATATATGTAGTATGTCTAATGGCATTGTGGAAGTGGCTCTATTAGTCCACTGCTGCTCAGCTGCTCTTCACCACTTCACCACTCCCATGGATACTGCACTAGTTACATTGGCTGTACTAGATGACTGGGCCCATAACCGATATCGGGAGTTCTATGCAGTCCCAAAACGACTACTCTTTTGGAAGTGGCTCTATTAGTACGTTGCCACTCAGCCACTCGCACTGATACTGGTCCTTAGAGTCCTTGTACTGGTTACCCTGGCTGTACTAGGTGTACTGGGCCCATAACCCATGTCGGGTTCTATGCAGTCCCAAAACTACTACTCTTGTGGAAGTGCCTCTATTAGTACATTGTTGCCCAGTTGCTCTTCGCCACTCCCACAGATACTGGTCTTTAGAATCCTTGCACTGGTTACACTGGCTGTACTAGGTGTACTGGGCCCATAACCCCTATCGGGAGTTCTATGCAGTCCCAAAACTACTACTCTTTGGGAAGTGGCTCTATTAGTACGTTACCACTCAGCCACTTTTCGCCACTCCCACGGGTACTGGTCTTTAGAGTCCTTGCACTGGTTACACTGGCTGTACTAGGTGTACTGGGCCCATAACCCATATCGGGAGTTCTATGCAGTCCCAGAACTACTACTCTTTGGGAAGTGGCTCTATTAGTACGTTACCACTCAGCCACTCTTCACCACTCCCACGGGTACTGGTCTTTAGAGTCCTTGCACTGGTTACACTGGCTGTACTAGGTGCACTGGGCCCATAACCCATATCGGGAGTTCTATTCAGTCCCAAAACTACTACTCTTTTGGAAGTGGCTCTATTATTACATTGCCACTCAGCCACTCTTCGCCACTCGCACTGATACTGGTCCTTAGAGTCCTTGTACTGGTTACACTGGCTGTACTGGGTGCACTAGGCCCATAACCAATATCAGGGGTTCTAATAAAACTCCTTTTCTTGTGGGAGTGCCTCTATTAGTACATTGCTGCCCAGTTGCTCTTTGCCACTCCCACGGATACTGGTCTTTAAAGTCCAGTGTACTGGACTCTAGTGTACTGGTTACACTGTGTACTGGTTACACTGGTTGTACTGGGTGCACTGGGCCCATAACCTGTATCAGGGGTTCTATGCAGTCATAAAACTGCATGACAATGCCAGATAATTTCCAAATCCTGGCAGAATGTGTTGCCTGGGAGTCCTATGTCTCCTTCTCTAGAGGTTTTGAAGCAGAGGCTGCATGGCCATCTGTCGGGAGGGCTTGGATTGTGTTTTCCTGCTTGGCAAGGGGTTTGATGCTCCTGGCCCTTGTGGTTTCCTTCTTCCAACTCTGGGATTCAATTCCAAAATATTCCAAAAATCCGTTTGGCCCCGAACGTGAGCTGAACTCCCCTTCGTCTATGGGGCGAAACATCTGCAGAGCCGTGAGTCAACGTAAACATTCTTTATTTTTAACTCGGCTTCCTTCTTCGAACAGAGAAGTGAAAGAAAGAAAGAAAGAAAGAAAGAAGCCTTTTCCGGGCAATGAAGGCCCAGCCTCCCTTGCAATTCTGCAGAAATGAGGGGGAATTCCAAGGAAGGGGTTTTTTCCTGCCATCATCACCATAATAATAATAATAATAATAATAATAATAATAATAATAATAATAATAATAAGTATAATATTATTAGTACATAATAATAATTAGTAATAATAAGTATAATATGTATAATATCATTAGGGCTTTGATTGTGCTTTTCCTGTGCTTTTCCCTGGGGTCTCTTCCAATTCTGTTATTAAGTATAATATGTATAATAATAATAACAGTATTGGAAGAGACCCCAGGCAAAAGCACAGGAAGAGCACAATCAAAGACCTCCTGACAGATGGCCATCCAGCCTCAATATTATTATTATTATTATTATTATTATTATTATTATTATTATTATTATTATTATTGTAGAATCGTAATAATAATAATAAGTATAATAATAACAGTATTGGAAGAGATCCCAGGGAAAAGCACAAGAAAAGCAGGATGAAAGCCCTCCTGACAGATGACCATCCAGCCTCAATAATAATAATAATAATAATAATAATAATAATGTAGAATCCTAATAATAATAATAATAATAATAATAAGTATAATATGTATAATAATAACAGTAGAGTTGGAAGAGACCCCAGGGAAAAGCACAATCAAAGCCCTCCCTGACAGATGGCCATCCAGCCTCAATAATAATAATAATAATAATAATAATGTAGAATCCTAATAATAATAAAAATATGTATAATAATAACAGTAGAGTTGGAAGAGACCCCAGAGAAAAGCATAGGAAAAGCACAATCAAAGCCCTCCTGACAGATGACCACCCAGCCTCAATAATAATAATAATAATAATAATAATAATAATAATGTAGAATCCTAATAATAATAATGAGTATAATATGTATGATAATAACAACAGAAGAGTTGGAATAATAATAATAATACTAATAATCTGGCAGAATATGTAAAGCAAAGTGAAGAACCTGCTTTGATTGAAGTCAAAAATCAGAAACTCCTCAAAGTACAGCAGACAAAAAACCAGTACAAGAAAACCGCACTACAAACCAGAGCAGAACCAGTACAAGAAAACCGCACTACAAACTAGAGCAGAATCAGTACAAGAAAACCGCACTACAAACTAGAGCAGAACCAGTACAAGAAAACCGTACTACAAACTAGAGCAGAACCAGTACAAGAAAACCGCACTACAAACTAGAGCAGAACCAGTACAAGAAAACCGCACTACAAACTAGAGCAGAATCAGTACAAGAAAACCGCACTACAAACCAGAGCAGAATCAGTACAAGAAAACCGCACTACAAACTAGAGCAGAATCAGTACAAGAAAACCGCACTACAAACTAGAGCAGAATCAGTACAAGAAAAGCGCCCTACAAACTAGAGCAGAATAAGTACAAGAAAACCGCACTACAAACTAGAGCAGAATCAGTACAAGAAAACCGCACTACAAACTAGAGCAGAATCAGTACAAGAAAACCGCACTACAAACTAGAGCAGAATCAGTACAAGAAAACTGCACTACAAACTAGAGCAGAATCAGTACAAGAAAACTGCACTACAAACTAGAGCAGAATCAGTACAAGAAAACTGCACTACAAACTAGAGCAGAATCAGTGCAAGAAAACACTGCCCGCATCATCCGAAAATACATCACACAGTCCTAGACACTTGGGAAGAGTTCGACTTGTGATTTTGTGATACTAAATCCAGCATATCTATCTTGTTTGCTGTGTCATACAATAATAATAATAATAATAATAATAATAATAATAATAATAATAATAATAATAAGGCAATATGTTGAGATTTGGGTTTGGATTAGGGAACTGTCCTTCCTTTCTGGGAGTTGTAGTTCACCCATAACCAGGGAAACTGTGACCTCCACCGATGATGGACCTGGACCCGACTTGGCACAGGGAACCTCCGGGACTAAGTCCACCTCCTGGAGGGGTTGGAGGGACGGACTCACTATATAGTGGGAGTTGTAGTTCACCCTGCAGCCTGGGAGCACACTCCACCCCACCCATGAGGCACCCACATGCTGATGGCGTGTCGGGGGCTGGACTGGCTGGTCTTCGGAGGTCCCTTCCGACTTTGAGCGCAGAGTCCACAGACTCACCTGGCAGGTGCGCGCGGACTCCCCGGTGCGGCACCAGAAAGGCGGGGCCAGGGGGCAAGGGGGGGCTCCCCACGCGGTGCCCCCCAGGAGGGCCAGGCCGGCCCACGCCCACAGCAGCCTCCCCGCAGCCATGAGCCCGTCCGCGCTTCTTACCACGGAGGAGGGAGGGAGGGAGGAGGCTGCTCTCCCGCTGGTCCGCCTCCCGGAGGGGGAGGGGAGGGGTAGGAGGAGGAGGTAGCAGCCCCTCCCCCCTTCGCCCTCCCCACCAGGACTGGGATAGATGACCTTCAGGGCGGGGCCCTGTCTCGCCAGCCACCACCTCCTGAGTCTGCCTCTGATCTTCTCCCTCCCTCTTTCTTTCTCCCTCCCTCCCTCCCTGCTTTGATTGAAGTCAAAAATCAGAAACTCCTCAAAGCACAGCAGACAAAAAAACCAGTACAAGAAAACCGCACTACAAACTAGAGCAGAATCAGTACAAGAAAACCGCACTACAAACTAGAGCAGAATCAGTACAAGAAAACCGCACTACAAACTAGAGCAGAATCAGTACAAGAAAAGCGCACTACAAACTAGAGCAGAATCAGTACAAGAAAACCGCACTACAAACTAGAGCAGAATCAGTACAAAAACCCGCACTACAAACTAGAGCAGAACTAGTACAAGAAAACCGCACTACAAACTAGAGCAGAATCAGTACAAGAAAACCGCACTACAAACTAGAGCAGAATCAGTACAAGAAAACCGCACTACAAACTAGAGCAGAATCGGTACAAGAAAACCGCACTACAAACTAGAGCAGAACCAGTACAAGAAAACCGCACTACCACCTAGAGCAGAATCAGTACAAGAAAACCGCACTACAAACTAGAGCAGAATCAGTACAAGAAAACCGCACTACAAACTAGAGCAGAACCAGTACAAGAAAACCGCACTACAAACTAGAGCAGATTCAGTACAAGAAAACCACACTACAAACTAGAGCTGACAGCTGGCACAACAAAACATTGCATCGAAAGTTCCTTGACAAAATGGAAGGAAAAGCTGACAAGGAGAAGACCTGGCTCTGGCTCACGAATGGGACCCTGAAGAAGGAGACAGAAGGCCTAATCCTTGCAGCCCAGGAGCAAGACATCAGGACAAAGGCCATTCAGGCCAAGATTGAAAAATCAGCTGATGACCCAAAATGCAGATTGTGCAAGGAAACCGACGAAACCATTGATCATCTCCTCAGCTGCTGTAAGAAAATCACACAGACAGACTACAAACAGAGGCACAACTCTGTGGCCCAAATGATTCATTGGAACTTATGCCTCAAGTCCCACCTCCCAGCAGCAAAGAACTGGTGGGATCACAAACCTGAAAAAGTCTTGGAAAATGAACATGCAAAGATACTGTGGGACTTCTGAATCCAGACTGACAAAGTTCTGGAACACAACACACCAGACATCACAGTTGTGGAAAAGAAAAAGGTTTGGATCATGGATGTTGCCATCCCAGGTGACAGTCGCATTGACGAAAAACAACAGGAAAAACTCAGCCGCTATCAGGACCTTAAGATTGAACTTCAAAGACTCTGGCAGAAACCAGTGCAGGTGGTCCCGGTGGTGATGGGCACACTGGGTGCCGTGCCAAAAGATCTCAGCCGGCATTTGGAAACAATAGACATTGACAAAATCATGATCTGCCAACTGCAAAAGGCCACCCAACTGGGATCTGCAGCATCATCAGAAAATACATCACACAGTCCTAGACACTTGGGAAGTGTTCGACTTGTGGTTTTGTGATACGAAATCCAGCATATCTATCTTGTTTGCTGTGTCATACAATATAATAATAATAATAATAATAATAATAATAATAATAATAATAATAATAATAATAATAATAGTAATAATAATAATAGAATAATAGAGCTGGAAGGGACCCCCAAAGGACATCCAGTCCAATGCCCTTTTGGCCATTATGCAGGAAAAGCACAATCAAAGCACCCCTGACAGATGGCCATAATAATAATATTAGAAGGATTTCTCGCTCATGGAAGAGGAAATCCCAATGGAGCATTTTTTAAGTTGGCCTGGTTTCTCTTGGAGCGAAAGCTGTTCCTGGAAATCACACTGCCGGGAGACTTGTCATTGGTTGCACTCACTCGTGCCCACGTTATCTTCACGTGAGTGGTGACAGACGGGTCCAAAGGGCAAGGTCGAGCGCGTGCAGTGTGTTTTGTGGTTCTTGTTCGTGGCCACAAGAATTATTATTATTATTATGACACAGCAAACAAGATAGATATGCTGGATTTCGTATCACAAAACCACAAGTCGAACACTTCCCAAGTGTCTAGGACTGTGTGATGTATTATTATTATTATTATTATTATTATTATTATTATTATTATTATTATTATTATTATTATGACACAGCAAACAAGATAGACATGGTGGATTTCGTTTCACAGAACCACAAGTCGAACACTTCCCAAGTGTATTATTATTATTATTATTATTATGATTATTATTATTATGACACAGCAAACAAGATAGATATGCTGGATTTCGTTTCACAAAACCACAAGTCGGACACTTCCCAAGTGTCTAGGACTGTGTGATGTATTATTATTATTATTATTATTATTATTATTATTATTATTATTATTATTATTATTAGGACACAGCAAACAAGATAGATATGCTGGATTTCGTTTCACAAAACCACAAGTCGGACACTTCCCAAGTGTCTAGGACTGTGTGATGTATTATTATTATTATTATTATTATTATTATTATTATTATTATTATTATTATTATTATTAGGACACAGCAAACAAGATAGATATGCTGGATTTCGTTTCACAAAACCACAAGTCGGACACTTCCCAAGTGTATTATTATTATTATTATTATTATTATTATTATTATTATTATTATTATTATTATTATTATGACACAGCAAACAAGATAGCTAGGCTGGATTTCGTATCACAAAACCACAAGTCGAACACTTCCCAAGTGTCTAGGACTCTGTGATGTATTTTTGGATGATGTGCGCAGATCTCAGATCCCAACTGTGACCTTTTGCAGTTGGCAGATCGTAATTTTGTCAATGCCTGTTGTTTCCAAATGCCGGCTGAGATCTTTTGGCACGGCACCCAGTGTGCCCATCACCACCGGGACCACCTGCACTGGTTTCTGCCAGAGTCTTTGAAGTTCCATCTTGAGGTCCTGAGAGCGGCTGAGTTTTTCCTGTTGTTTTCCGTCAATGCGACTGTCACCTGGGATGGCGACATCCATGATCCAAACCTTTTTCTTTTCCACAACTGTGATGTCTGGTGTGTTGTGTTCCAGAACTTTGTCAGTCTGGATTCGGAAGTCCCACAGTCTCTTTACGTGCTCATTTTCAAAGACTTTTGCAGGTTTGTGATCCCACCAGTTCTTTGCTGCTGGGAGGTGGTACTTGAGGCATAAGTTTCAATGAATCATTTGGGCCACATAGTTGTGCCTCTGTTCGTAGTCTGTGTGTGCAATTTTCTTACAGCAGCTGAGGATATGATCCATGGTTTTGTCGGTTTCCTTGCACAGTCTGCATTTTGGGTCATCAGCTGATTTTTCGATCTTGGCCTTAATGGCCTTTGTCCTGATGTCTTGCTCCTGGGCTGCAAGGATCAGGCCTTGTGTCTCCTTCTTCAGGGTCCCATTCGTGAGCCACAGCCAGGTCTTCTCCTTGTCAGCTTTTCCTTCCATTTTGTCAAGGAATTTTCCATGCAGTGTTTTGTTGTGCCAGCTGTCAGCTCTAGTTTGTAGTGTGGTTTTCTTGTACTGATTCTGCTCTAGTTTGTAGTGTGGTTTTCTTGTACTGATTCTGCTCTAGTTTGTAGTGCGGTTTTCTTGTACTGGTTTTTTGTCTGCTGTGCTTTGAGGAGTTTCTGATTTTTGACTTCAATCAAAGCAGGTTCTTCACTTTGCTTGACATCTTCTGCCAGGGCATGTTCTTCTTCTTTGACTGCTTGTTTGACTTGTAAGAGTCCTCTGCCCCCTGATCTTCTAGGCAGATATAGCCGGTCAACATCACTGCGAGGGTGCAGGGAGTGATGAATGGTCATGAGTTTTCTTGTTTTTCTGTCCAAATTGTCCAGTTATTATTGTTATTATTTAAGGAAACGCTGTATGGCCATCTGTCTGGGGTGCTTTGATTGTGCTTTTCCCCCCTGGCAGAAGGGGCTTGGATTCTATTCTCTTTGGGGGTCCCAACTCATTATTAATATAATTGTTGTTATTCTGCAGAGGCTGGCCTTGGCACCTGCTCAGATAGAGAGGTTCCAGGAAGGATGATGTTTCCCAAGGCTGGGCTTACCCGAAGTCGGGGAGAACCTGTATTGCGGGTTTGTGGGCGCCTGGCGGCCCCTTTGCGCAAGAGCCATTGGACAAGTTTCCATAGCCAGGGGCCAAGAAGGCAAGGGTTTGGCGCCGTGAGCTTCGGGTAGGCACCCACCCTTGCATCTTTTAAAAAGGAGTTAATTATTATTATTATTTTATTATGACACAGCAAACAAGATAGATATGCTGGATTTCGTATCACAAAATCACAAGTCAAACACTTCCCAAGCGTTTAGGACTGTGTGATGTATTTCCTTATCAGCTTTTCCTTCAATTTTGTTAAGGAACTTTCCATGCAGTGTTTTGTGGTGCCAGCTGTCAGCTCTAGTTTGTAGTGCGGTTTTCTTGTACTGATTCTGCTCTAGTTTGTAGTGCGGTTTTCTTGTACTGATTCTGCTCTAGTTTGTAGTGCGGTTTTCTTGTACTGGTTTTTTGTCTGCTGTGCTTTGAGGAGTTTCTGATTTTTGACTTCAATCAAGGCAGGTTCTTCACTTTGCTTTACATCTTCTGCCAGGGCATGTTCTTCTTCTTTGACTGCTTGTTTTACTTGTAAGAGTCCTATTATTATTATTATTATTATTATTATTATTATTATTATTATTATTATTATTATTATTATTTTATTGTATGACACAGCAAACAAGATAGACATGCTAGATTTTGTGATATGAAATTATTATTATTTTATTATGACACAACAAACAAGATAGATATGCTGGATTTCATATCACAAAATCACAAGTCGAACACTTCCCAAGTGTCTAGGACTGTGTGATGTATTATTATTATTATTATTATTATTATTATTATTATTATTATTATTATTATTATTATTATTATTATTATTATGACACAGCAAACAAGATAGACATGCTGGATTTCATATCACAAAATCACAAGTCGGACACTTCCCAAGTGTCTAGGACTGTGTGATACATTTTCAGATGATGCGTGCAGATCCCAGTTGGGTGGCCTTTTGCAGTTGGCAGATCGTAATTTTGTCAATGCCTATTGTTTCCAAATGCCGGCTGAGATCTTTTGGCACGGCACTCAATGTGCCCATCACCACCGGGACCACTTGCACTGGTTTCTGCCAGAGTCTTTGAAGTTCAATCTTGAGGGTTATTGACACAACGACGTTGTATGACACAGCAAACAAGATAGATATGCTGGGTTTTGTTTCACAAAATCACAAGTCGAACACTTCCCAAGTGTCTAGGACTGTGTGATGTATTATTATTATTATTATTATTATTATTATTATTATTATTATTATTATTATTATTATTTTATGATACAGCAAACAAGATAGATATGCTGGGTTTTGTTTCACAAAATCCCAAGTCGAACCCTTCCCAAGTGTCTAGGACTGTGTGATGTATTTTCGGATGATGCTGCAGATCCCAGTCGGGTGGCCTTTTGCAGTTGGCAGATCGTGATTTTGTCAATGTCTATTGTTTCCAAATGCCGGCTGAGATCTTTTGGCACGGCACTCAATGTGCCCATCACCACCGGGACCACCTGCACTGGTTTCTGCCAGAGTCTTTGAAGTTCAATCTTGAGGGTTATTATTATTATTATTATTATTATTATTATTATTATTATTATTATTATTATTATTTGTTTGACCACTCATATGGCCATTTCAAAGTGCAACACAAATAAAAACAAGGCAAAAAGGATGGGAGGACAGGCAGCTGACCTTCTGTTTTCCGTCAAATCTTATTTTCCTGATTCTTCTTTCAGGAAATGTGCTCTTTTCTTGATAGCTTTCAGGATAAAAAGGCTGACTCTGATTATGGTGGATCTTTCTTGTGCTTGCAAGAGGACTGTCAGAAGATCCATTTATGCTGGGGACCTAAAATTAGATAGTAATTGATGAAAATATGTGTCAAAGTTCAGCATATGCTGGGCAATCAATCAAAAAATGTTCGATATCTTCCACTATTGGTTCTCCACAGATACAAAATCTCTCTTTTCTTGGGATATTACCGTAGTGACCATGTGGAGATCGAGTGGAGTGTGAGGCCAGTTTGAGGTCCCTGGGTGCTACATTGTTCTTGAAGAGTTGCAGTTGAGTTGGTGAAGAGGGCCCAGCAGAGATTGTGCTATCTGAGACTCTTAATCACTCCTGACCAGAGAATTATGGGTTAGGGTTAAGGTTATAAATGGAGTTCGAGTGGAGCCTGAGGCCAGTTTTAAGCCCCTGGGTGCTACATTGTTCTTGAAGAGTTGCCGTTGAGTTGGTGAAGAGGGCCCAGCAGAGATGGTGCTATCTGAGACTCTTCAGGAACCAACCATTACTACTGCTGCCCAGGGAATTATGGGTTAGGGTCAAGGTTATAAATGGAGATCGAGTGGAGTGTGAAGCCAGTTTTAAGTCCCTGGGTGCTTTATTGTTCTTGGAGAGTTGCCCTGGGATGGCATTCATACTGCGGTTGTGTTGGTGAAGAGGGCCTAGGAGAGACTGTATTATTATGAGACTTTGAAGGAACCAACAATTACCACTCCTGTCCAGGGAATTATGGGTACAAATGTAAATCGAGTGGAGTGTGAGGCCAGTTTTAAGCCCCTGGGTGCTACATTGTTCTTGAAGAGTTGCTGTTGAGTTGGTGAAGAAGGCCCAGCAGAGATTGTATTATCTGGGACTCTCAAGGAACCAACCATTACTGCTCCTGCCCAGGGAATTATGGGTTAGGGTTAAGGTTATAAGTGGAGATCGAGTGGAGCGTGAGGCCAGTTTGAAGTCCCTGGGTGCTATAGTGTTCTTGGAGAGTTGCAGTTGAGTTGGTGAATAGGGCCCAGCAGAGATTGTGCTATCTGGGACTCTTCAGGAAGCAACCATTACTACTCCTGTCCAGGGAATTGTGGGTTAGGATCAAGGTTATAAATGGAGATCAAGTGGAACGTGAGGCCAGTTTGAGGTCCCTGGGTGCTATAGTGTTCTTGAAGAGTTGCCCTGGGGTGGCATTCATACTGCGGTTGTGTTGGTGAAGAGGGCCCAGCAGAGATTGTATTATTATGGGACTTTGAAGGAACCAACAATTACCACTCTTGTCCAGAGAATTATGGGTACAAATGGAAATCGAGTGGAGTGTGAGGCCAGTTTTAAGCCCCTGGGTGCTACATTGTTCTTGAAGAGTTGCTGTTGAGTTGGTGAAGAGGGCCCAGCAGAGATTGTATTATCTGGGACTCTCAAGGAACCAACCATTACTACTCCTGCCCAGGGAATTATGGGTTAGGGTTAAGGTTATAAGTGGAGATCGAGTGGAGCGTGAGGCCAGTTTGAGGTCCCTGGGTGCTACATTGTTCTTGGAGAGTTGCTGTTGAGTTGGTGAAGAGGGCCCAGCAGAGATGGTGCTATCTGAGACTCTTAAGGAACCAACCATTACTGCTCCTGCCCAGGGAATTATGGGTTAGGGTCAAGGTTATAAATGGAGACTGAGTGGAGCATGAGGACAGTTTTAAGCCCCTGGGTGCTACGTTGTTCTTGAAGAGTTGCAGTTGAATTGGTGAAGAGGGCCCTGCAGAGATGGTGCTATCTGAGACCAGCCTCCCACACCAGCTGCAGTTTCGCTTCCCTTTTTCCTGCAAAGGATCGAGTGTGAGCAACTTCCTCAAAAGCCTCTCTCCTTCTCGTGCCCCGGAGACAAGGATCTCAAAAATAAAACGACCCACCAACACTGCTGGGAATTTTGCAGGAACACATTTCATTTTAATTATATTTTTCCCCATGTGGAAGTACCGTACAAAACTCTTCTTTGCGCAAGGACGCGCCGCTTACAGTAACAAACCCCAACACGAAATACTGGCGTTTTTTGACGACGACGGAAAGTCAACAGGATTACTTCTTGTTTCCTATCTTAAATGGAAGGAACACGGAAAAAAAACAGTGCTGGTGGGAATGGGGAGTGGGGAGGAGTAGATGTTATTGCATATTTCTGGAAGGGAAGCAAGGGCCGCTTTGGAGGCTGGGAACAGGCATACTGGGAGGGGGGGTCTCCTTTGGTCCTGGGGTCTCCAAGGGGTCCCGGGGGAGGGGGCTCCGAAAGGAAGACCTGGAACAACGCAGAGCACAAGACACCGAGGGCGATAGGTTCCAAAATGGCCGTCATGGGGGTGCCCAGCAGCCCTTGTTTGGGGGACGTCTTGCATTCCGGGGGGGGGGGGGGATAAAACGCCCAGGTGGTGGGACACTCGAAGTGGGCCACCCTAGCGGAGGAAAGTGTCCTCTTATGGCTTTGTGGAGAAGGGGAAGGAAAGGCTCTCCGAACGAGAGGCAGCTCTGGGACGCCCGGAACGAGGGAAGCAGAGCGAGAAATGTGCGGGGGGTTGCCTTCGTCACCCCGATTTTTGCATATTTAAGGATTAAAAATGGCTGCTGCACGAGACTGAGGTGGGAGGATATACTGCTAAGGGACATACACAGGAGCGGCCCTAGGTTTTTTAGTATGTAAGCAAACCTAGGGCTGCCCCCCCCCCCCCGAAATTACGCCCCCCCCCACCCAACTTACCGGCAGCGGCGACCATTGGGTTGATCGCCGCCGAACAAGGAAGTACTTGGTATTCTCGCGAGATTTCACGAGATCTCGCAGAAATCTCGCAGTATTTCACAAAATCTCGTGAAATCTCACGAGAATACCAAGTACTTCCTTGTTCCACAGCGAGCGACCCAATGGTTGCCGCCACCTCAGAACAAGGAAGTACTTGGTATTCTCATGAGATCTCGCGAGATTTCTGCAAGATTTCGCGAGATCTCGCAGAAATCTCGCAATATTTTGCGAAATTTCACAAAATATCACGAGACTACCAAGTATTTCCTTGTTCCGCGGTAAGCAACCCAATGGTCGCCGCCACCGCAGAACAAGGAAGTACTTGGTCTTCTCGTGAGATTTTGTGAAATTTCTGCGAGATTTCTGAGAGATCTTGCAGAAAATTCGCTATATTTTGCAAGATCTCGCGAAATCTCACGAGAATACCAAGTACTTCCTTGTTCCGCGGCGAGCGACCCAATGGTCGCCGCCACCGCCGCCACCGCTTCGAGTGCACCCAGCAAGTGGCGGCTTCATGGGCCTCCATAAAGAACTGGGCCTGGATATATAAGCCAGAAAAGATGGATCCGGGGGGTGGGGGGCGGGGAAGCACCCTGACAAAAAGGGAAGGACAAGAAACGTGCTAAAAGAAGTCGACCCCTGACCACTGGCCCTGGGGGGGAAATGGGTGACTTGTTGGCGACCCTGAAGGGACTTGGGGGTTGGCGATCGCGGAGGGACCAGTCTCTGCGTTTGTGTGTGTGTAGGGGGGCGGGGATTCCCTTCACCTGGGGGGGTGCTGGGCCAGGATGGGGTGGGCCAGGGTGACATTGAGGGAGTCGTTGTGCTGGACGAGGGAGGTGTGCCGGTAGTGCAGGACCAGCTCCTGCAGCGAGGCGTAGAGGTTGTAGGGCTCCGCGAAGCCAAAGCCCGTGGCCGTCTTGTAGATCACGCAGTGCTTGGTGTCGCCGTCCACCCTGCAAGGAGAGACCAAGTGGGTGGAACTTAGCCTTCTAACGGGCAGCAATTGGATAAAAACAATTATACCTCTCCCTCTAATTAGGAGTTTATTTTTCTTTTCTTTTTGTTGTATGAACCTAGAGCCGTGGATGATGGGTCGTGTTGTCAAATTTCGAGGTTGGGGGGCCTGTAGTTTTGTTGTTTTGTAGGTCGCCATGATGTCAGCACTCTTTTATATATATAGATATATATATATATATACTAGCTATGCCCGGCCACGCGTTGCTGTGGCTTATGGGAATCTTAGGACTTTATTTTTCTTTTCTTTTTGTTGTATCAACCTAGAGGCGTGGATGATGGGTCGTGTTGTCAAATTTCGAGGTTGGGGGTCCTGTAGTTTTGTTGTTTTGTTGGTCGCCGTGATGCCATCACTCTTTTATATATATAGATGTATATATACTAGCTATGCCCGGCCACGCGTTGCTGTGGCTTATGGGAATCTTAGGAGTTTATTTTTCTTTTCTTTTTGTTGTATCAACCTAGAGACGTGGATGAGGGGTTGTGCTGTCAATTTTCGAGGTTGTGGGGTGTTTAGTTTTGTTGTGTTGTTGGTTGCCGGGATTCCATCACTCTTTTATATATATAGATATAGATACGGTGCCCTGACGCCATCACTCTTTTATATATATAGATGTAATCTGTCCATTTGTAATCTACTGATCAATCTAATGTATACATCTATCTATCTAATCCAGGCCTGCCCAACATTTTGGACTTCAAGCTCCCAGAATCCCTGGCTGTTGGAAGAGCTGGAAGCAGGGGCTTCTGGGAGCTGGAGTCCAAAACGCATTATGTATTATGGGATGGGTGACTCACACGACGGAGCACGCGTAGCACCCGCGCTGGCTGCTCTCCCGGATCAGGAAGGTCCCGTCCCGCTTGCCGGCCAGCATCTCCTCCGCCTGGGTGCGGTGGATCTTGCCCACGTACCACGTGCGCTCGTCGTGGTGGGGCAGCTCCTCCTCGTCCTCCATCATGGAGTATTGGCTGCACACAGGGAAGAGGGCCCGGAAGCCGGAGGTCAGAGTGACAGGCTTGCTCTCCTGGACTACATCTCCCAGAATCCCCCGACGAGAGAGCCACATACTTACTCCTCAGTTTCGTTCTTGATCCCGAGCCATTCGTTGATCTTCTTCTGCCGAGTCCCCTTCTGCGTCAACCACCTGCAGGAGACCGGAAATGGAAGAGACCACCACGTGAATCCAGCGGGAGCAGAACCAGTTACGGACCACAACATGGAACCAGCAGAGGAGAATGGGGGACATTATCTTCCAGTCGGAGCAGTACCTATTGATCTACTCACATTTGAACGTTTTCGAACTGCTAGGTTGGTAGAAGCTGGGGCTAACAGCGGGAGCTCACTCCATCCCCCAGATTAAAACTGCTGTCTTTTTGGACAGCTCAGCGGTTTAACACGCTGCACCACCTGGGTCTAAACGGTTTAACACACTGCACCACCAGGGGCTCCAACTGTCTAAAAACATTGTTTTTTTCTCAAGCTTTGGGTAACGATAAATAATATTAACAGTACTAGCGGTGCCCGGCCACGTGTTGCTGTGGCGTCGTCCTAAGTGGGTTTTTGTTTGCGGAGGTAAATAGGAATGTTGTAATTGGTCACCTTGATTAGCACTGAATGGACCTGCAGCTTCAAAGCCTGGTTGTTTCCTCCCTGGGGGAGTCTTTTGTTGGGAGGTGTTAGCTGGCTCTGGTTGTTTCCGGTCTGGAATACCCTTTACTGTCCAGATTGTAGAGTTTTTTTTTAATGCTGGCTACGAGGTTTTGTTCATTTTGATGGTTCCCAGGAACCCAGTAATAATAGTAATAACAACAACAACAACAATAATGGCTCTGAGGGGGAATCCTTAGTTGGGAGGTGTTAGCTGGTTGTTTCCGGTCTGGAATACCCTTATTTTCAGAGTATTGTTCTTTATTTACTGTCCAGCTTGAAGAACTTTTTAATGCTGGCTGCCAGGTTTTGTTCATTTTGATGGTTCCCAGGAACCCAATAATAATAATAATAATAATAATAATAATAATAATAATAATAATAATGGCTCTGAGGGGGGATCCTTAGTTGGGAGGTGTTAGCTGGCTCTGGTTGTTTCCTGTCTGGAATAGCCTTATTTTCAGAGTATTGTTCTTTATTTACTGTCCAGCTCGAATAATTTTTTAATGCTGGCTGCCAGGTTTTGTTCATTTTGATGGTTTCCAGGAACATAATAATAATAATAATAATAATAATAATATGCTGGATTTTGTATCACAAAATCATAAGTCGAACACTTCCCAAGTGTCTAGTACTGTGTGAGGTATTATCTATCTTGTTCGCTATGTCATACAATATAATAATAATAATAATAATAATAATAATAATAATAATAATGGCTCTGAGGGGGAATCCTTTGTTGGGAGGTGTTAGCTGGCTCTGGTTTTTTCCTGTCTTGAATACCCTTATTTTCAGGGTATTGTTCTTTATTTAGTGTCCAGCTTGAAGAATTTTTTAAATAATAATGAATAATATTATTAAAGAATAATAATAATAATGAAGACGACTCTGAGGGGGAATCCTTTGTTGGGAGGTGTTAGCTGGCTCTGGTTGTTTCCTGTCTGGAATATGTCTAGCTGTGCTCGGCCACACGTTGGTCTGTTGTTATGGAAAATAATGCAATGGGAAGCAGCCTGTGTTTGAAGGTGCAAGGCTGTTTAGTGCTATTCAACGGAGGATCCCCATAGGTAGGTAGGAAGGGCCTCTGCGCATGCGTAGTTAGTAATTTTTGTTTTCGGGGAGTTTTCTGTAATTTGGACCTAATTTTATACGTTTTTTAATGGAAAGACGTATTTTGGATGACTATGTTTTTTGTGGCCAAATTTGGTGTGATTGGGTCCAGTGGTTTTGTTGTTTACTCCGCGGGAAAAACTCACATTGCATTTTTATATAGATAGATGTACTTTTGCCCAAGTGTCTGGGACAGAAAGAAGGGCCGTGGGGATTCCAACAGAAGCAAGTTGGGGATGGAAACTGTGCTTTTCCACCTACACCAGATACTGGTCCCGGAGTTTGCGCAGCTGGAGCAGGTCCGGCTTGAGGCTGTTCATCCGCTTGTCGATCTCCCGGTTTTCGCTCGCTTGTTGCTTCAGGTCTTGCTCCAGCTTCATCTTGCTGTCGTGGATCTCCGCGATCCGGGATTTCAGCTTTTCCGAATTCATCAGGATCCTTGGGAGGGAATCAGGGAGCAGTTACATGAAGTCTGTGTTCAGCGAGTTCCCACTTATTCCCTTATTAACAAAAGATCCTTCTCGTAAATGCAGAGTAACTTATGAGCAGAAGTGTGACCCAGCACCAGGAGCCAAAAGTGGTAAAAAGAACAAAACACAGAGACCAATGCTATCAATGTGGGCCGGGCTGTGGCGCAACTGGTTAGTAGCCAGCTGCAATAAATCACTACTGACCGAGAGGTCATGACTTCAAATCCAGCCCGGGCTGGACTGAGCGTCCAACCATTAAATAGCCTAGCTCACTGTTTACCTCAGCAACCTGAGGCCTCTCCCACGCTGAGGCCTCTCTCACACTGAGCCCTCTCTCACACTGAAGCCTCTGTCACGCTGAAGCCTCTGTCACGCTGAGACCTCTGTCATACTGAGCCCTCTCTCACGCGGAGGCTTCTCTCACGCTGAGGCCTCTCTCACACTGAGGCCTCTCTCACGCTGCCTCTCTCACGCTGAGGCCTCTCTCACGCTGAGACCTCTCTCACGCTGAGGCCTTTCTCACGCTGAGGCCTCTCCCACGCTGAGGTCTCTCACGCTGAGGCCTTTCTCATGCTGAGGCCTCTCTTACGCTGAGGCCTCTCTCACGCTGAGGCCTCTCTCACGCTGAGGCCTCTCTCACGCTGAGGCCTCTCTCACGCTGAGGCCTCTCTCACCCTGAGGCCTCTCTTACGCTGAGGCCTCTCTCACGCTGAGGCCTTTCTCATGCTGAGGCCTCTCTCACGCTGAGGCCTCTCTCACCCTGAGGCCTCTCCCACGCTGAGGCCTCTCTCACGCTGAGGCCTTTCTCATGCTGAGGCCTCTCTTACGCTGAGGCCTCTCTCAAGCTGAGGCCTCTCTCACGCTGAGGCCTTTCTCACCGTTGCAGCTCCTTGTCGTTGCCCTCCCTCCGGAAGCGCTCCATGTAGTCCTGGCTGCACTTCTCTTGCGTCTGGCACTGTTCCTCGAAGATCTTGATGGTCTCGTTGAAGGCCTCGATCGCCGTCCGCTTCATCTGTAGTTCCTGCAGAAAGACAAGCGGGCGACAGGCAGGCTGTCAATTTATTTATTTATTCACAGAATTTATACCCTGCCCTTTTCACCCCAACGGGTGGGATTTGAACCTGGCAGCCTTCAGGTCAGCAACCCAACCTTCAAGTCACAAGGCTTTAACCCACTATGCCACCGGCGGCTCCAGTGGGCAGGTGAGCTGGGGTTAACGGCGGGAGCTCATCCCCAACCCATCAGCAGGCTCTTCCTGTAACACAGTGGCCCCATCGAGAACTCCAAATCTTCCAATTGGTTTAGATTGTACAAACTTGACCACGGAAAGGCAACTGAGATGTGGTGGGCTCACCTGAGAGGTGCGGGTGTATTCCTCATAGAGCAGGTCATACTCGCGGCTCTTGTCCTGGTACTGCTGGTGGTAGGCCTTCAGCTGCTCCCCAACTGCCTCCACGCTGTCCTCCTTCACTACTTGGTCCTATCGGGAGGGGAGAGGCGGGTGATATATACATTCACTAGCTGTGCCCGGCCCCGCGTTGCTGTGGCTAGGACTTAATTTTTCTTTTCTTTTTGTTGTATGAACGTAGAGGCGTGGATGAGGGGTTGTGCTGTCAATTTTCGAGGGTGTAGGGCGTTTAGTTTAGTTGTTTTGTCCGGTGCCGTGATTCCATTACCCTTTTATATATATAGATAGCTGTGCCCGGCCACGTGTTGCTGTGGATAGGACTTAATTTTTCTTTTCTTTTTGTTGTATGAACGTAGAGGCGTGGATGAGGGGTTGTGCTGTCAATTTTCGAGGGTGTAGGGCGTTTAGTTTAGTTGTTTTGTCCGGTGCCGTGATTCCATTACCCTTTTATATATATAGATAGCTGTGCCCGGCCACGTGTTGCTGTGGATAGGACTTAATTTTTCTTTTCTTTTTGTTGTATGAACGTAGAGGCGTGGATGAGGGGTTGTGCTGTCAATTTTCGAGGTTGTGGGGCGTTTAGTTTA
Organism: Anolis carolinensis; assembly: GCF_035594765.1. Classification (NCBI taxonomy): domain Eukaryota; kingdom Metazoa; phylum Chordata; class Lepidosauria; order Squamata; family Anolidae; genus Anolis; species Anolis carolinensis. Next base: position 40,371,975 of record NW_026943818.1, on the reverse strand, counting down.
GTTGTTTTGTCCGGTGCCGTGATTCCATTACCCTTTTATATATATAGATAGTAGTAGTCGTAGTAAAAGGTAAAGGTAAAGGTTTCCCCTGACGTTAAGTCCAGTCGTGACCAACTCTGGGGGTTGGTGCTCATCTCCATTTCTAAGCCAAAGAGCTGGCGTTGTCCATAGACACCCCCAATGTCATGTGGCCATAGGCATGATATAATCCAGGGTTCCCCAAACTTTTTAAGCAGAGGGCCAGTCCACAATCCTTCTGACTGTTGAGGAGCCAAATTATCATTTGGAAAAAAAAAATACAAACGAATTCCAATGCACACTGCACATGTCTTATTTGTAGTGCAAAAACAACAACAACAAGAACAATGAAAGAGTAATACAATATTTAAAAATAAAAACAATTTTAACCAGCATACATTTATCAGGATTTCAATGGGAAGTGTGGTCCTGCATCTGGCCAATGAGATAGGATTGTTGTTGTTGTTGTTGTTGTTGTGTGCCTTCAAGTCATTTCAGACTTTGGGTGAGCCTAAGTCTAAAATTTATTTATTATTTATTTATTTATTTACTATATTTATTTACTACATTTGTATCACACCCTTCTCACCCCAAAGGGAACTCAGAGTGGCTTACAAATTATATGTACATACAATATATTATATTATTAGCATAGCACAATATTAGCATTATATATTACTATATTGAGCTATACCACTATACTGTAATATTATTAGTAATATTATTAGTAATATATAATTAATATTATTATATGGTATTATTATTAGTGTTATATTGTATTACATTATAATAATATTATACAATATATTTTATTATAAAACTGAGGGCGGGGGCCAGGTAAATGACCTTGAAGGGCCGCATTTGGCCCCCGAGCCTTAGTTTGGGGACCCCTGATATAATCTATATATATAAAAGGGTAATGGAATCACGGCACCGGACAAAACAACTAAACTAAATGCCCCACAACCTCAAAAATTGCCGGCGTTGTCCGTAGACACCTCCACTGGCATGACTGCATGGAGCGCCGTTACCTTCCTGCCTGAGCGGTACCTATTCATCTACTCACATTGGCATGCTAGGTTGGCAGGAGCTGGAGCTAACAGCGGGAGCTCATTCTGCTCCCGGGGTTTGAACCTGGGACCTTTCGGTCTGCAAGTTCAGCAGTTCAGCGGGGTGAAGTTGTTGTTGTTGGCAGCAACGTGCATGGGGCGCTTGCCTAAACCGGCTTGCTGGGAGGGATAATAGGGATAATAATCCCTATTATCCGTCAGTTCCGGTTATTCGACATTCGTCCCACCTGTTTATGTCGAATAACCAGAACTATACTGTATTGGCAAAAAGAGGTATGCTTTTCGCCTTGCTGAAAGTTTCCCCCTGGCTATTTCCCGCTCCGCCTGGCGGGGTCACCTCACCTGCTGGAACTTGGAGATGGGGTACAGGAGGCGGGTGTCCAGCTTGGCGTTGTACTGGGCCAGCGACTCGTGCCGGTAGTGGTTGATCAGCTCGACCACCGAGCCAAAGGTCAGGGGCTCCGAGAAGCCGTACTTGCCCTCCCGGTGGAAGATCTTGATCAGCTTGTTGTTGCCGCCTTTCCTGCAGGAGGAGGAGGAGGAGAGGGGTCACGCCCCACGGCAGATGCCCCCCCACATCTTCCCCTCCACCTCCCCTTGATTGACATCCCTCCTTTCTCACCGAAGCAAAATGATATACCGTACATACTCGAGTATGAGCCGACCTGAATGTAAGTCGAAGCACTGTAAGGCTTCTCAGCTCCAGCTGTGTTGCTGTGGGTTAGTCTTCTTCGGAAGCATACACAAAGAGTGAAGATACCATACGGCTTTATTGTTCGGAATACCAGTTGTAGTGAAGTATGAATTTTTGGTTTACAGATGTTATGTTTAATTGTGTGTTTGTGTTTTAAAAGGGTAAGTATTACAGTTATTGCATCTCAGCACTCAGAGGCTGGTTGCCATGGAGAAGTATATTTTAAATTGCAAGTCGCTCGGAGCACTCTGGTGGAGAGCGACTAATTAAGAAATAAAGTGAAGTGAAGTGAAGAAGTGAAGTAGGCGGAGCCAACTGCCGTTTTGTTGAAGAAGTGCAGAGTTTAAAAAAGGGATTCAGTCTGTGCTCCGATGAGGCACAGGGAAGATTGATCCTAAGTTGAGTGGATCTAGGAGACTCAATTGTTCATTTTTGAGTCAGTTTAAAATAAGTTTGGTGACTTATTGAATGTAGTCTGTGTCCTGGTATATCGTATATCACAGGGTGACTGCGGTTTAAAAGTAGTAGAGGAAGAAGTTCTAACTACTTTAAGTAAAAGAAATGACACTTTAGGGAGTTTGTCTTACCTCATTCTAGCATTGTAACTGTTCGGGTTGGCTTATACTCGAGTATATATGGTATACAGAATCCTCCCACAGGATGGTAAAACATCCGGGTGTCCCCTGGGTAACATCCTTGCTGTCGGCCAACTGTCTCACTCCAGAAGCGACTTGCATTTTCTGCAGTCTCCTGACACCCTCAGAGCCTTGGCTTTGCGTTGATTCCTCGTGAGTGGGGAGGAGGTGGGCCTAGTGGTCCCTTGTGGCCCCGCCCACACCGGTTGCTAATGGGTGGAGACTAATTGGGCCGTTGCTAAGGGGAGGAGCCGTCTGTTAGGACGGTAGCTAAGGGAGGAGGAGACTGATTGGCTGTTGCTTAGGGATTTGATTTTACCTTTCTCAGGTGTGTTAGGTTTGTGAGAGTAGGCTTAAAACACACAGTATTTTGAATGCTATGTTGTGTCCAAATATCATAGCAATCCATGTAGTACTTTGGGGGATATGAGGTCCCTCACAGACTTATTTATATAGATTGCAAGCAATGGCCTTCCGGGCTCCTCTGCTCGGCTTTTTCAGCTCACAAAAGGGCGGAAAAACTTGTCAGAGTAATTCGCAGCGTAGCAGCAGTTGTATGTTGTCAATGGAGCGCATTTAAACACTACCAATACACAAATCCCACATTAACAAAACTCAGCTTACCTTCGAATATATATGGCAATACCTTATCTAGAATCAAGAACTAAGGATCAGAATTCACCAGAAAGCCATTCCTCTTGAGCGTAAAAAGGGCACCAAAGGCCTCACCTGAGCGTCAAGGTATATTCGCCTTGGATCTTGCTGGAGGCGTCTCGTACCAGGAACGTGCCGTCCGGGGTGTCGCGAAGCTTCTCGTTCACTTCCTCCCTGCAATTGAGACCAAAGGGGGGGGGTCACTTCCTGGACACTGGGGTCTGGACGTATAAAGGCCCAATCCCTCAGGGTGCAGAGCCCTCCTTGCTTCCAACAACTGCCACTTGCAACCCTCCTCTTACCTGGAAATGTCGCCCCAGTACCACTCGGCGTCCTGGAGGGGGGTCCCGTTGCCGCCGTTGGGGAGGGGACCCGCCACAGGCTTCGGTTTGGGGGGCTTCGGAGGTAGAGCTGGAAAAGAGAGGAGCAGCCACAGACAATTACCTTTTCTTTTCTTTTGTGAATCGCCCGTTTTATCTCCCTCCGTGCCATCCCAGCCATGAGGGGTGTTAGATCCCCCTATCCTATAGAATTGCTCCAAGACTACGGGGACTTTGATTTGTTTTGACTCCAAGGCAGGTTTGAGCCAATTGATTTGTATACTGTGGCGCAGGCTGGTAAGCAGCCTGCTGCAATAAATCACGCTGACCATGAGGTCATGAGTTCGAGGCCAGCCCGTGGCGGGGTGAGCACCCGTCAATTAAAAATAAAAAATAGCTCCTGCTCGTTGCTGACCTGGCAACCCGAAAGATAGTTTGCCCTGTATGTATATGTATGAATGTATATGTATGAATGTTTGCCCTGTATGTATATAATGTATGTAATTGCCATGAGATGCTTCAAGACAAGGTGGGATACAAGCTCCATGCTGTCTTGGTTGGTGGCAGTTGGAGGCCGTTGGGACTAGCGGTGATAAGGATGTGGTGAAGAGACACGTGGCACCGCTGTGAGATGCTTCGAGACAAGGTGGGATACAAGCTCCATGTTGTCCCGGTTGGTGGCAGTTGGAGGCTGTTGGGACTAGCGGTGATAAGGATGTGGTGAAGAGACACATGGCACCGCCATGAGATGCTTCGAGACACTACAGCTGACAGAATTGGATCATCAGTTGTATTATTATTTGTATTATTGTTAACATTATTATGTATATGATGCTCTAATATACATCTTGTGTTCTATGTTTTGAACCTTTACTATGGTGCATATTTTTCAGATAGTGTTAGATCCCAGCCGGCCATGGCACCAGGACCTGCAGTGATTCAGGACATGAACTCTGACACGGATGATTTTGAGGACTGTGCTGACATTTCCCTCTACGGAGGTGCCTGGAGAGATTGACTTCAGAGACTCACTAATTGGGGAGGATTCTTCCCTGACAGAGCCAGATGTTGTTGAGACGCCTGAAAATGCGAGTTTCAATCGTAGGGAGTTTGTGACCAGAGACCGAAGTGCAAAACAGGGCGTCCGTCGGAGCCAGATGGGATAATGGTTAGTGTTCCCATGAGAAAGTTCTGAGAGCTCGTACTCCCTAATTATGGACAGTCCGAAATCTGTTAAAAGTGTTTCGTCCAGTAGTTTTCTTGCGGTGTCAACTTGCTTTTCCTTGAGAGAGGATTCCAGGCTCCTGTTTGTTTCCATGCCAAGTTTCCAGGTCCAGTCGGGTCGTTGCTGTGCCGTGACTCTCGAGTAGACTGGACTTCAATCCGGTTGTTTCCTTGTTCCCGATTCAAGATTCGTCTCAGCCTTGTCACCTTGCTACCTTGGATTACTAGTAGCTAGTACTAGTAGTTACTAGGTCTTGTGGACCTGAACTTTACTCATTGCAACTCTCTATCTTTGGACAATCTATCTTCCTGGGAGAGAGCTATCGAGTTCTCATTGTGGATTATCATATTGGACCTTTTCCTTTACCCGTTTGGAACCACCATTGACTTTCTAAAAAGAACTATTCCTTACGCGGACTCTATACCTAATTTCCTTTGGATATATAATTGCTTTAATAAAGATATTGTGTGTTATATTGGCTCTTTTCTGGTTTCTGAGTGCTCACGCTGCCTTGGGGTGCAACTGGGGGGGTGGGCTTTGGGGACCCCCTTGTTCTTGTTCCTACCTGGAGCGGGCAGGTCGGTCTCCGGGTCTTTGTTCTGCAGAAGGGTTTGCAAGAAGACGGCAGGGAAGTCGGCCACCGACTCTGCACTATGGGGAAAAAATGGAGCATAACAAATAATATGGTTGCACTATCTACAACAACAAGGTTTCCGTAACACAAATCAAGTTCTTTCTACTTTCTCATTCAGATAAACAGCTTCGCGCTCACAGAGCCTCCTCCTCTCACACTGAACTCACACAGGAGTTTCACATATTTGCCGTATGTAATAAATCTTGCCAACCAGAAGGTTGAGAGTTCACAGCCCGGGTCAGGGTGAGCTCCTGACCTTGAGCCCAGCTTCTTCCTATCGAGCAGTTCGAAAACAAATGTGAGTAGATAAAAAGGAACCGCATTACTCTCCCATAAATTCACATTACTCTCATGTGAATTCATGGGAAGGGTCTTTTGTTAATAAGCCCACTTGCCCAACAAGGACTGCAGCCTCCCCCAAAACAACAGACGGACCTCGGACCCACCTGGCGGAGGGGGCCCCCCGTAGCAGCAGGGGCCCGAAGATCTCCCCCAACGTCCGGGGACAGAGCCCGTTGCTCGGGGCGTGGGCGGCCACCGTGGCCAAGTGCCGCAGGAGGAACCGGAGGGTGAGGAGGTGCGGGTGGGGCAGGGCCTCCAGGGCCGAGAGGAGCTGCGGGCGGCACGGGTCCGGCGGCGAGGGGCCCGCGTCTGCAGGGGAGCAAGGAGGGCGTCAAGACCACCAAGAGGTGTTGGAAATAGCAAGGGGTTATAGACATGGGATTGTACTGAGCATGTTCAGACTCAGGATTCCCTTTTGTATTCAGTCTGTTTTACACCTCCGAGGAGATGCGTGTCTGCTTTACACCTCAGTGGAGGTGGATGAATATTTTGCATCAGACCTCAGTGGAGGTGGATGAATATTTTGCATCAGACCTCAGTGGAGGTGGATGAATATTTTGCATCAGACCTCAGTGGAGGTGGATGAATATTTTGCATCAGACCTCAGTGGAGGTGGATGAATATTTTGCATCAGACCTCAGTGGAGGTGGATGAATATTTTGCATCAGACCTCAGTGGAGGTGGATGAATATTTTGCATCAGACCTCAGTGGAGGTGGATGAATATTTTGCATCAGACCTCAGTGGAGGTGGATGAATATTTTGCATCAGACCTCAGTGGAGGTGGATGAATATTTTGCATCAGACCTCAGTGGAGGTGGATGAATATTTTGCATCAGACCTCAGTGGAGGTGGATGAATATTTTGCATCAGACCTCAGTGGAGGTGGATGAATATTTTGCATCAGACCTCAGTGGAGGTGGATGAATATTTTGCATCAGACCTCAGTGGAGGTGGATGAATATTTTGCATCAGACCTCAGTGGAGGTGGATGAATATTTTGCATCAGACCTCAGTGGAGGTGGATGAATATTTTGCATCAGACCTCAGTGGAGGTGGATGAATATTTTGCATCAGACCTCAGTGGAGGTGGATGAATATTTTGCATCAGACCTCAGTGGAGGTGGATGAATATTTTGCATCAGACCTCAGTGGAGGCGGATGCATGTTGCTGTTTGGATTTCAGTAGAACTTTTGGACTTCAGTGAGTACAGCTGAAAAACTATAGACTATTGATTAAGAATGATACCTTGTGTCTCCTGTATCAATTTAATGATATAATAATATTATACTATACTAATATTATAATATATTGTATATACAGTAGAGTCTCACTTATCCAAGCCTCGCTTATCCAAGCTTCTGGATAATCCAAGCCATTTTTGTAGTCAATGTTTTCAATATATCATGATATTTTGGCGCTAAATTCATAAATACAGTAATTACAACATAACATTACTGCGTATTGAACTACTTTTTCTGTCAAATTTGTTGTATAACATGATGTTTTGGGGCTTAATTTGTAAAATCATAACCTAATTTGATCTTTAATAGGCTTTTTCCTTAATCCCTCGTTATTATCCAAGATATTCGCTTATCCAAGCTTCTGCCGGCCTGTTTGGCTTGGATAAGTGAGACTCTACTGTACATGTAATATTAACAATAATATTATTATGTAATACAATGTAATAATAATTATAATTCACTATTATAATTGAATATTTATGGTCTTATATGTTATAGAGTACTGTATAACTCTATTGTGTATAACAGTTGACTACTTATTGTTTTGCTATTTGCTACTTCCCGGAGCTCCCAATCCTGCCTTAACTCTGTCTCGACTTCCCTGAAGCTCCTGGTCCTGCCTTGCAACACTGTCAGGCTGTCCAGGCTCAAATGTTGAGCGATGCAGCCTTTCATCTTTGTCCCCATCACAAGCCCTGACAGCCCATGGATCTCGATACGGCACTCTCTCAACCCCATAAGAAGCCCTTTTCCTCACCTTGCAGCACCCGCAGGATTTCCGCCTGGGCGCAGGCTGGCACCACGGGGGTCGGGAGGTCCTGAAGGAAGCCCTTGAGAGCGTCACCGAGGGAAAGAGGGTCCGAGGCCTCCAGATCGCCAGCCGCCACCGCCGCCCAGTCTGCGAGAAGAGAGAGAGAGACGAGAGAGCGGATTCGTTGCCATCTTTCCCCGTCCAAACACGGTCCCATTTCGGGCGCCAAGACTGAGAAGTTGCCTCCAGATGCAGAGCCGGCCCTAGGTAATTTTCAAGTGTAGGCGAACAAGATTTTGGCGCCCTCCACCCAAACCAATCACTGAAAAATAAAAGTGTTGGATAAGTGAAAATGTTGGATAATGGTGTATGGGGGTCTCATGGGAGTGTCATGGGTCTCATAGTGGTGTATGGGGGTCTCATGGGAGTGTCAAGGGTCTCATGGGCATGTCAAGGGGTCATATGGGGGAGTCAAGGAGTCTCATGGGAGTGTCATGGGTCTCATAGAGGCGTATGGGGGTCTCATGGGAGTGTCAAGGGTCTCATGGGCATGTCAAGGGGTCATATGGGGGAGTCAAGGAGTCTCATGGGAGTGTCATGGGTCTCATAGAGGCGTATGGGGGTCTCATGGGAGTGTCAAGGGTCTCATGGGCATGTCAAGGGGTCATATGGGGGAGTCAAGGAGTCTCATGGGAGTGTCATGGGTCTCATAGTGGTGTATGGGGGTCTCATGGGAGTGTCAAGGGTCTCATGGGCATGTCAAGGGGTCATATGGGGGAGTCAAGGAGTCTCATGGGAGTGTCAAGGGTCTCATGGGCATGTCAAGGGGTCATATGGGGGAGTCAAGGAGTCTCATGGGAGTGTCATGGGTCTCATACTGGTGTATGGGGGTCTCATGGGAGTGTCAAGGGTCTCATGGGCATGTCAAGGGGTCATATGGGGGAGTCAAGGAGTCTCATGGGAGTGTCATGGGTCTCATACTGGTGTATGGGGGTCTCATGGGAGTGTCAAGGGTCTCATGGGCATGTCAAGGGGTCATATGGGGGAGTCAAGGAGTCTCATGGGAGTGTCATGGGTCTCATACTGGTGTATGGGGGTCTCATGGGAGTGTCAAGGGTCTCATGGGCATGTCAAGGGGTCATATGGGGGAGTCAAGGAGTCTCATGGGAGTGTCATGGGTCTCATACTGGTGTATGGGGGTCTCATGGGAGTGTCAAGGGTCTCATGGGCATGTCAAGGGGTCATATGGGGGAGTCAAGGAGTCTCATGGGAGTGTCATGGGTCTCATAGAGGCGTATGGGGGTCTCATGGGAGTGTCAAGGGTCTCATGGGCATGTCAAGGGGTCATATGGGGGAGTCAAGGAGTCTCATGGGAGTGTCATGGGTCTCATAGAGGCGTATGGGGGTCTCATGGGAGTGTCAAGGGTCTCATGGGCATGTCAAGGGGTCATATGGGGGAGTCAAGGAGTCTCATGGGAGTGTCATGGGTCTCATAGTGGTGTATGGGGGTCTCATGGGAGTGTCAAGGGTCTCATGGGCATGTCAAGGGGTCATATGGGGGAGTCAAGGAGTCTCATGGGAGTGTCATGGGTCTCATAGAGGCGTATGGGGGTCTCATGGGAGTGTCAAGGGTCTCATGGGCATGTCAAGGGGTCATATGGGGGAGTCAAGGAGTCTCATGGGAGTGTCATGGGTCTCATAGTGGTGTATGGGGGTCTCATGGGAGTGTCAAGGGTCTCATGGGCATGTCAAGGGGTCATATGGGGGAGTCAAGGAGTCTCATGGGAGTGTCAAGGGTCTCATGGGCATGTCAAGGGGTCATATGGGGGAGTCAAGGAGTCTCATGGGAGAGTCATGGGTCTCATACTGGTGTATGGGGGTCTCATGGGAGTGTCAAGGGTCTCATGGGCATGTCAAGGGGTCATATGGGGGAGTCAAGGAGTCTCATGGGAGTGTCATGGGTCTCATACTGGTGTATGGGGGTCTCATGGGAGTGTCAAGGGTCTCATGGGCATGTCAAGGGGTCATATGGGGGAGTCAAGGAGTCTCATGGGAGTGTCATGGGTCTCATACTGGTGTATGGGGGTCTCATGGGAGTGTCAAGGGTCTCATGGGCATGTCAAGGGGTCATATGGGGGAGTCAAGGAGTCTCATGGGAGTGTCATGGGTCTCATACTGGTGTATGGGGGTCTCATGGGAGTGTCAAGGGTCTCATGGGCATGTCAAGGGGTCATATGGGGGAGTCAAGGAGTCTCATGGGAGTGTCATGGGTCTCATACTGGTGTATGGGGGTCTCATGGGAGTGTCAAGGGTCTCATGGGCATGTCAAGGGGTCATATGGGGGAGTCAAGGAGTCTCATGGGAGTGTCATGGGTCTCATAGTGGTGTATGGGGGTCTCATGGGAGTGTCAAGGGTCTCATGGGCATGTCAAGGGGTCATATGGGGGAGTCAAGGAGTCTCATGGGAGTGTCATGGGTCTCATAGTGGTGTATGGGGGTCTCATGGGAGTGTCAAGGGTCTCATGGGCATGTCAAGGGGTCATATGGGGGAGTCAAGGAGTCTCATGGGAGTGTCATGGGTCTCATAGTGGTGTATGGGGGTCTCATGGGAGTGTCAAGGGTCTCATGGGCATGTCAAGGGGTCATATGGGGGAGTCAAGGAGTCTCATGGGAGTGTCATGGGTCTCATACTGGTGTATGGGGGTCTCATGGGAGTGTCAAGGGTCTCATGGGCATGTCAAGGGGTCATATGGGGGAGTCAAGGAGTCTCATGGGAGTGTCATGGGTCTCATACTGGTGTATGGGGGTCTCATGGGAGTGTCAAGGGGTCATATGGGGGAGTCAAGGAGTCTCATGGGAGTGTCAAGGGTCTCATACTGGTGTATGGGGGTCTCATGGGCATGTCAAGGGGTCATATGGGGGAGTCAAGGAGTCTCATGGGAGTGTCAAGGGTCTCATGGGCATGTCAAGGGGTCATATGGGGGAGTCAAGGAGTCTCATGGGAGTGTCAAGGGTCTCATAGTGGTGTATGGGGGTCTCATGGGAGTGTCAAGGGTCTCATGGGCATGTCAAGGGGTCATATGGGGGAGTCAAGGAGTCTCATGGGAGTGTCATGGGTCTCATACTGGTGTATGGGGGTCTCATGGGAGTGTCAAGGGGTCATATGGGGGAGTCAAGGAGTCTCATGGGAGTGTCATGGGTCTCATACTGGTGTATGGGGGTCTCATGGGCATGTCAAGGGGTCATATGGGGGAGTCAAGGAGTCTCATGGGAGTGTCAAGGGTCTCATAGTGGTGTATGGGGGTCTCATGGGAGTGTCAAGGGTCTCATGGGCATGTCAAGGGGTCATATGGGGGAGTCAAGGAGTCTCATGGGAGTGTCATGGGTCTCATACTGGTGTATGGGGGTCTCATGGGCATGTCAAGGGGTCATATGGGGGAGTCAAGGAGTCTCATGGGAGTGTCAAGGGTCTCATAGTGGTGTATGGGGGTCTCATGGGAGTGTCAAGGGTCTCATGGGCATGTCAAGGGGTCATATGGGGGAGTCAAGGAGTCTCATGGGAGTGTCAAGGGTCTCATAGTGGTGTATGGGGGTCTCATGGGAGTGTCAAGGGTCTCATGGGCATGTCAAGGGGTCATATGGGGGAGTCAAGGAGTCTCATGGGAGTGTCAAGGGTCTCATAGTGGTGTATGGGGGTCTCATGGGAGTGTCAAGGGTCTCATGGGCATGTCAAGGGGTCATATGGGGGAGTCAAGGGGTCTCATGGGAGTGTCAAGGGTCTCATAGTGGTGTATGGGGGTCTCATGGGAGTGTCAAGGGTCTCATGGGCATGTCAAGGGGTCATATGGGGGAGTCAAGGAGTCTCATGGGAGTGTCAAGGGTCTCAAAGTGGTGTATGGGGGTCTCATGGGAGTGTCAAGGGTCTCATAGTGGTGTATGGGGGTCTCATGGGAGTGTCAAGGGTCTCATGGGCATGTCAAGGGGTCATATGGGGGAGTCAAGGAGTCTCATGGGAGTGTCAAGGGTCTCATGGGCATGTCAAGGGGTCATATGGGGGAGTCAAGGAGTCTCATGGGAGTGTCAAGGGTCTCATGGGCATGTCAAGGGGTCATATGGGGGAGTCAAGGAGTCTCATGGGAGTGTCAAGGGTCTCATACTGGTGTATGGGGGTCTCATGGGAGTGTCAAGGGTCTCATGGGCATGTCAAGGGGTCATATGGGGGAGTCAAGGAGTCTCATGGGAGTGTCAAGGGTCTCATAGTGGTGTATGGGGGTCTCATGGGAGTGTCAAGGGTCTCATGGGCATGTCAAGGGGTCATATGGGGGAGTCAAGGAGTCTCATGGGAGTGTCAAGGGTCTCATGGGCATGTCAAGGGGTCATATGGGGGAGTCAAGGAGTCTCATGGGAGTGTCAAGGGTCTCATGGGCATGTCAAGGGGTCATATGGGGGAGTCAAGGAGTCTCATGGGAGTGTCAAGGGTCTCATACTGGTGTATGGGGGTCTCATGGGAGTGTCAAGGGTCTCATGGGCATGTCAAGGGGTCATATGGGGGAGTCAAGGAGTCTCATGGGAGTGTCAAGGGTCTCATGGGCATGTCAAGGGGTCATATGGGGGAGTCAAGGAGTCTCATGGGAGTGTCAAGGGTCTCATGGGCATGTCAAGGGGTCATATGGGGGAGTCAAGGAGTCTCATGGGAGTGTCAAGGGTCTCATACTGGTGTATGGGGGTCTCATGGGAGTGTCAAGGGTCTCATGGGCATGTCAAGGGGTCATATGGGGGAGTCAAGGAGTCTCATGGGAGTGTCAAGGGTCTCATAGTGGTGTATGGGGGTCTCATGGGAGTGTCAAGGGTCTCATGGGCATGTCAAGGGGTCACATGGGGGAGTCAAGGGTCATACAGGGGTCTCAAAAGTTACATGGGGGTGTCAAGGGGTCTCATAGAGGTATCAAGGGGTCTCATGGGGTTGTCTCATGAGGGTGTCAAGGGATCTCATGGGGTGTCAAGGGTCATATGGGAGTGTCTCATGGGGTGTCAAGTGGTTTCATGAGGGTGTCATGAGATTTCATGGGGTGTCAAGGGGTCACATGGGGGTGTCAGGGGTTTTATAAGGGTGTCAAGGGGTCACATGAGGGTTTCAAGGGTCTGGTTCCTACCAGTTCGGAGCGCCTGCCTGAGTTCGGAGCCCGATGTCCTGTAGAGCATCTTGTTCTCCAGCCCTGAAGAAGCCAAAGGCGGGCAACAAGAAAGGAGAAAAACAGCAAGAGGGCAGATTAGTGGGTTGGGGACACACATACACATACATCTATACAGGCCATCAGAAGACCATAGGTAAGCAAAGAGACCTTCAAAGACCATCTAGACAGTCTCATAGGACCATAAGGAAAGTGACCTCCAAAAGCCATCTAGATGGTCTCATAAGGCCGCAGTTAAGCAAAGAGACCTTCAAAGATCATCTAGATGGTCTCATATGACCATAGGTAAGGAAAGTGACCTCCAAAGACAATCTAGATGGTCTCCTAAGATCATAGGTAAGCAAAGAGACCTTCAAAGACCATCTAGACAGTCTCATAGGACCATAAGTAAGGAAAGTGACCTCCAAAAGCCATCTAGATGGTCTCATAAGGCCATAGCTAAGCAAAGAGACCTGCAAAGACTATCTAGACGATCTCATAAGACCATAGGTAAGCAAAGAGACCTTCAAAGACCATCTAGACAGTCTCATAGGACCATAAGTAAGGAAAGTGACCTCCAAAAGCCATCTAGATGGTCTCATAAGGCCGCAGTTAAGCAAAGAGACCTTCAAAGATCATCTAGATGGTCTCATATGACCATAGGTAAGGAAAGTGACCTCCAAAGACTATCTAGATGGTTTCCTAAGATCATAGGTAAGCAAAGAGACCTTCAAAGACCATCTAGACAGTCTCATAGGACCATAAGGAAAGTGACCTCCAAAAGCCATCTAGATGGTCTCATAAGGCCGCAGTTAAGCAAAGAGACCTTCAAAGATCATCTAGATGGTCTCATATGACCATAGGTAAGGAAAGTGACCTCCAAAGACAATCTAGATGGTCTCCTAAGATCATAGGTAAGCAAAGAGACCTTCAAAGACCATCTAGACAGTCTCATAGGACCATAAGTAAGGAAAGTGACCTCCAAAAGCCATCTAGATGGTCTCATAAGGCCGCAGTTAAGCAAAGAGACCTTCAAAGATCATCTAGATGGTCTCATATGACCATAGGTAAGGAAAGTGACCTCCAAAGACTATCTAGATGGTTTCCTAAGATCATAGGTAAGCAAAGAGACCTTCAAAGACCATCTAGACGGTCTCATAGGACCATAAGTAAGGAAAGTGACCTCCAAAAGCCATCTAGATGGTCTCATAAGGCCGCAGTTAAGCAAAGAGACCTTCAAAGATCATCTAGATGGTCTCATATGACCATAGGTAAGGAAAGTGACCTCCAAAGACTATCTAGATGGTTTCCTAAGATCATAGGTAAGCAAAGAGACCTTCAAAGACTATCTAGATGGTCTCATAAAACCATGGTAAGGAAAGTGACCTCCAAAATCCATCTAGATGGTCTCATAAGGCCGTAGCTAAGCAAAGAGACCTTCAAAGACCATCTAGACGATCTCATAAGACCATAGGTAAGCAAAGAGACCTCCAAAGACTATCTAGACCAGGGGTCTTCAAACTTTCAAAGCAGAGGGCCGGTCTACAATCCTTCAGACTGTTGAGGGGCTGAATTATCATTTGGGAAAAAAATCCAACAAATTCCTATGCACACTGCAAATGTCTTATTTGTAATGCAAAACAACAACAACAACAACAACGAAAGAACAATACAATATTTAAAAATGAAAACAATTTTAACCAACATAAGCCTATCAGGATTTCAATGGAAACTGTGGGCCTGCTTCTAGCCAATGAGATAGTCACGTTAATTAGGATTGTTGTTGTTCTTGTTGTTGTTGTGTGCCTTCAAGTCATATCAGACTTTGGGTGAGCCTAAGTAAAAAATGATTTATTTATTCATTTACTACATTTATTTACTACATTTATATCCTGTCCTTCTCACCCCAAAGGGAACTCAGAGCAGCTGTATGTACATACAATATATTATATTATTAGCATAGCACAATATTGGCTTTATATATTACTATATTGAACTATACCACTATACTGTAATATTATATGTAATATATAACATATAATTAATATTATTATATGGTATTATTAGTATTATATTGTATGAAATGATAATATTATTATCAATATTATATATATATACAATATATTATATTATTTAAAATGATATAAAAATATTCTATTATAAATGCGTGCGGGGGCCAGGTAAATGACCTTGGAGGGCCGCATCCGGCCCCCAGGCCTTAGTTTGGGGACCCCTGATCTAGATGGTCTCCTAAGACCATAGGTAAACCACGAGACCTCCAAAGACTATCTAGATGGTCTCCTAAGACCATAGGTAAACAACGAGACCTCCAAAGACTATCTAGATGGTCTCCTAAGACCATAGGTAAACCACGAGACCTCCAAAGACTATCTAGATGGTCTCCTAAGACCATAGGTAAACAACGAGACCTCCAAAGACTATCTAGATGGTCTCCTAAGACCATAGGTAAACCACGAGACCTCCAAAGACTATCTAGATGGTCTCCTAAGACCATAGGTAAACCACGAGACCTCCAAAGACTATCTAGATGGTCTCCTAAGACCATAGGTAAACAACGAGACCTCCAAAGACTATCTAGATGGTCTCCTAAGACCATAGGTAAACAACGAGACCTCCAAAGACTATCTAGATGGTCTCCTAAGACCATAGGTAAACAACGAGACCTCCAAAGACTATCTAGATGGTCTCCTAAGACCATAGGTAAACCACGAGACCTCCAAAGACTATCTAGATGGTCTCCTAAGACCATAGGTAAACAACGAGACCTCCAAAGACTATCTAGATGATCTCATAAGCCCATAGCTAAGCAAAGAGAACTTCAAAGTCCATCTAGATGATCTCCTAAGACCATAGGTAAGCAAAGAGACCTCCAAAGACTATCTAGATGGTCTCCTAAGACCGTAGGTAAACAACGAGACTTCCAAAGACTATCTAGATGGTCTCCTAAGACCGTAGGTAAACAACGAGACTTCCAAAGACTATCTAGATGGTCTCCTAAGACCGTAGGTAAACAACGAGACTTCCAAAGACTATTTAGATGGTCTCCTAAGACCGTAGGTAAACAACGAGACTTCCAAAGACTATCTAGATGGTCTCCTAAGACCATAGGTAAGCAAAGAGACCTCCAAAGACTATCTAGATGGTCTCCTAAGACCGTAGGTAAACAACGAGACTTCCAAAGACTATCTAGATGGTCTCCTAAGACCATAGGTAAACAACGAGACTTCCAAAGACTATCTAGATGGTCTCCTAAGACCATAGGTAAACAACGAGACTTCCAAAGACTATCTAGATGGTCTCCTAAGATCATAGGTAAGCAAAGAGACCTCCAAAGACTATCTAGATGGTCTCCTAAGACCGTAGGTAAACAACGAGACTTCCAAAGACTATCTAGATGGTCTCCTAAGACCGTAGGTAAACAACGAGACTTCCAAAGACTATCTAGATGGTCTCCTAAGACCATAGGTAAACAACGAGACTTCCAAAGACTATCTAGATGGTCTCCTAAGACCATAGGTAAACAACGGGACTTCCAAAGACTATCTAGATGGTCTCCTAAGACCATAGGTAAACAACGAGACTTCCAAAGACTATCTAGATGGTCTCCTAAGATCATAGGTAAGCAAAGAGACCTTCAAAGACTATCTAGATGGTCTCCTAAGATGATAGGTAAGCAAAGAGACCTTCAAAGACTATCTAGATGGTCTCCTAAGATCATAGGTAAGCAAAGAGACTTCCAAAGACTATCTAGATGGTCTCCTAAGATCATAGGTAAACAACGAGACTTCCAAAGACTATCTAGATGGTCTCCTAAGACCATAGGTAAACAACGAGACTTCCAAAGACTATCTAGATGGTCTCCTAAGACCATAGGTAAACAACGAGACTTCCAAAGACTATCTAGATGGTCTCCTAAGACCATAGGTAAACAACGAGACTTCCAAAGACTATCTAGATGGTCTCCTAAGACCATAGGTAAACAACGGGACTTCCAAAGACTATCTAGATGGTCTCCTAAGATCATAGGTAAGCAAAGAGACCTTCAAAGACTATCTAGATGGTCTCCTAAGATGATAGGTAAGCAAAGAGACCTTCAAAGACTATCTAGATGGTCTCCTAAGATCATAGGTAAGCAAAGAGACTTCCAAAGACTATCTAGATGGTCTCCTAAGACCATAGGTAAACAACGAGACTTCCAAAGACTATCTAGATGGTCTCCTAAGACCATAGGTAAACAACGAGACTTCCAAAGACTATCTAGATGGTCTCCTAAGACCATAGGTAAGCAAGGAGACCTTCAAAGACTATCTAGATGGTCTCATAAGACCATAGGTAAACAACGAGACCTCCAAAGACTATCTAGATGGTCTCCTAAGACCATAGGTAAACAACGAGACTTCCAAAGACTATCTAGATGGTCTCCTAAGACCATAGGTAAACGACGAGACTTCCAAAGACTATCTAGATGGTCTCCTAAGGCCATAGGTAAGCAAAGAGACCTCCAAAGACTATCTAGATGGTCTCCTAAGACCATAGGTAAGCAAAAAGACTTCCAAAGACTATCTAGATGGTCTCCTAAGACCACAGGTAAGCAACGAGACTTCCAAAGACTATCTAGATGGTCTCCTAAGACCATAGGTAAGCAACGAGACTTCTAAAGACTATCTAGATGGTCTCCTAAGACCATAGGTAAGCAACGAGACCTCCAAAGACTATCTAGATGGTCTCCTAAGACCATAGGTAAACAACGAGACCTCCAAAGACTATCTAGATGGTCTCCTAAGACCATAGGTAAACAACGAGACTTCCAAAGACTATCTAGATGGTCTCCTAAGACCATAGGTAAACAACGAGACTTCCAAAGACTATCTAGATGGTCTCCTAAGACCATAGGTAAACAACGAGACTTCCAAAGACTATCTAGATGGTCTCCTAAGACCATAGGTAAACAACGAGACTTCCAAAGACTATCTAGATGGTCTCCTAAGACCATAGGTAAACAACGAGACTTCCAAAGACTATCTAGATGGTCTCCTAAGACCATAGGTAAACAACGAGACTTCCAAAGACTATCTAGATGGTCTCCTAAGACCATAGGTAAACATCGAGACTTCCAAAGACTATCTAGATGGTCTCCTAAGACCATAGGTAAGCAAGGAGACCTTCGAAGACCTGAATCCTTGGAACAAGCAAACTCCCAGATTCGAAGGGGAGACCCTCCTTCCGCCCCGCCGCTCACCTTTCTTCTCGATGCCCTCCACCATCCGGCACAGCAGAGGTGGAGCCACTTCGGGTGGCCCAAACTGCTCCGACAACTCCGGAAGCATCATTCCTATGGAGGGATTTGGGGACGGGGGAATTAAAGAGGGTCAAGAAAGAGACCCCAACCCAGCACGCCAATGCCTTAAATCAGTGGTTCCCAAACTTATTTGGCCTGCCGTCCCCTTTCCAGAAGAAATATGACTCAGTGCCACCTGGAAAGGGGGCGTGGCTCAGAGGGGTGGGCGTGGCTCCTGCTGAAGAGGGCGTGGCTGAGCCTCTCCCCTAGTCCAAGATGCAGGGCTGGGAGGGGAGGTGGGCGGGGCCACCAATGGGCTCCAGGACTGGGATGGGCGGAGTTAAGAGCTCTGAGGCAGGGCTGAGCTTCTATCCCTGTCCTGGACACAGGGGGCGGGGCTAGAGGAGGGGGCGGGGCCTCTATAACCCGCCCTTCAGTCCTAAAAATCCTCTCAGGAGAGGTATAGAGGCTCAGCCCTGTCTCAGGCTCTTGGAAGGAGGCCCCGCCCCCACCCCTAGCCCCGCCCTTTAGTCCTAAAAGGCCTCTCAGGAGAAATATAGAGGCTCAGCCCTGTCTCAGGCTCTTGGGAAGAGGCCCCGCCCCCACCCCTAGCCCCGCCCTTTAGTCCTAAAAGGCCTCTCAGGAGAAATATAGAGGCTCAGCCCTGTCTCAGGCTCTTGGAAAGAGGCTCCGCCCCCACCCCTAGCCCCGCCCTTTAGTCCTAAAAGGCCTCTCAGGAGAAATATAGAGGCTCAGCCCTGTCTCAGGCTCTTGGGAAGAGGCCCCGCCCCCACCCCTAGCCCCGCCCTTTAGTCCTAAAAGGCCTCTCAGGAGAAATGTAGAGGCTCAGCCCTGTCTCGGGCTTTTGGGAAGAGGCCCTGCCCGCTTCCCTAGCCCCGCCCTTTAGTTCTAAAAGGCCTCTCAGGAGAAATATAGAGGCTCAGCCCTGTCTCAGATTCTTGGGAGGCCCCGCCCCCACCCCTAGCCCCGCCCTTTAGTTCTAAAAGGCCTCTCAGGAGAAATATAGAGGCTCAGCCCTGTCTCAGATTCTTGGAAGGAGGCCCCGCCCCCACCCCTAGCCCCGCCCTTTAGTTCTAAAAGGCCTCTCAGGAGAAATGTAGAGGCTCAGCCCTGTCTCAGGCTCTTGGGAAGAGGCCCCGCCCCCACCCCTAGCCCCACCCTTTAGTCCTAAAAGGCCTCTCAGGAGAGGTATAGAGGCTCAGCCCTGTCTCAGGCTCTTGGGAAGAGGTCCCGCCCCAACCCCTAGCCCCGTCCTTCAGTCCTAAAAATCATCTCAGGAGAAATATAGAGGCTCAGTCCTGTCTCAGGCTCTTGGAAGGAGGCCCCGCCCCCACCCCAGCCTTTTAGTCCTAAAAGGCTTCTCAGGAGTATAGAGGCTCAGCCCTGTCTTGGGCTCTTGGGAAGAGGCCCTGCCCCCTTCTCTAGCCCCGCCCCCTGTGTCCCAACAAGACCTCAGGTCTTGCTCTGTGTAGTAATTAAATCTGGATGATTGCAGTCTAAAAATCTTTATACTCTGTAAGTTACGACTGTGTAACCGCTGACAGAATTGGATCATCAGTTGTATTATTATTTGTATTATTGTTAACATTACGTATATGATGCTCTAATATACATATTATGTTCTAAGTTTTGAACTTTTACTGTGGTGCATATTTTTCAGATATAGTTTTGACTGACAGCCTGCTATGACCTATCAGGCATGATTTCTGGCCTTGGAGGTCGGGGACTTCCTGCAGACTGAGGAATGTGTTTTCTTATCTCTGCGTGTTGAGCTGTGCTTGCCGAGGCGAGAGGCTGTAGAAGAATGCCAGCTCAGAGCGATGGCTTTTGCTATGCTTTGTAAATATGTTTGTAGATATTGAAATAAATGTTTGGACTTCAGACTACAGATGTGTTTGAGTCTGATACTGAACAGGAATTGGTGTGGAAGCCGATTGCAACCAATTCATCAGGGTGCTGGAGAAGATGATTGATGGAGTTTGGAGAAACCCACACAGCACGCACCCTGACCCACTCACAGACAAATACAACGCTGGATCAGAATGTGTTTGTTTTGGTAATTCTACATAAATAATGTGTATTAATAGATGCTGGATCAGAATGTGTTTGTTTTGGTAATTCTACATAAATAATGTGTATTAATAGATGCTGGATCAGAATGTGCTTGTTTTGGTAATTCTACATAAATAATGTGTATTAATAGATGCAAGTCCTGTGACTTTCTTCCCGCCCACATGCAGCCGAGAGAGTGTCTCCCCGACCCGCCTACCTGGACCGGTCTCCGGGCCGGGAGCGGCGGGCAGGGGTCGGGGCATCCGGGGCCGCTGTGTCGGGAGGGCGATCTGGACGGGGCCCAGGTACTCCACGTAGGTGCCGGGGAAGTCCCCCTTCTGCCGGGTGCGCTCGTTGACCCCCGGGATCCACCCCACGCGGTGTGGGGAGGCCTCGTCCCCGTCCCGGAAGCCCCCCAGGGCCTGCAGGGCCCCCTTGCTGACCACCAGCACGTCCCCCGGGAGCAGGTCGATGTCCTCCTCCCGCTCCTTGCGGTACGGGTACCGGGCCCGGTACTGGAACCCTTCGGCGCTGCCCATGGCCCCCTCCCAAGAATGACCACGAGGAGGTCTAGGTGCAGCCCCGCTCCCGCAACTTGAAGCCCCGGCTCAACCAGACGATGGAGCAGAGGGAGAACGTGACCAGCATAATCCTTCTTGGGGAGGTGGGACGCTTTTCGGGGGGTCCGTTCCCTGGAAAGGAGAGAAAAAGAGAGAGAGAGAGAGAGAGAGAGAGGAGGGGTCACCACTTGCAGGCTTTGCAAAAGAAAACACACTGATAAGGGAGGAGAAGAGAGAAATAGATCACATATTGCAAGTAAGAGCCTGCAGGTTTTGCAAAAGTAAACACACTGATAAGGGAGGAGAAGAGAGAAATGGATCACATACTGCAAGCAACAGCCTGCAGGGAGGCTTTGCAAAAGTAAACACACTGATAAGGGAGGAGAAGAGAGAAATGGATCACATACCGCAAGCAACAGCCTGCAGGGAGGCTTTGCAAAAGTAAACACACTGATAAGGGAAGAGAAGAGAGAAATAGATCACATACTGCAAGCAACAGTCTGCAGGGAGGCTTTGCAAAAGAAAACACACTGATAAGGGAGGAGAAGAGAGAAATGGATCACATATTGCAAGCAAGAGCCTGCAGGTTTTGCAAAAGTAAACACACTGATAAGGGAAGAGAAGAGAGAAGTAGATCACATATTGCAAGCAATAGCCTGCAGGGAGGCTTTGCAAAAGAAAACACACTGATAAGGGAAGAGAAGAGAGAAATAGATCACATACTCCAGATAATTCACTTCAGCGTGCATTTTATACAGCTGTGTAGAAGGGGCCTCATATAATCCAGTTCTAAACAGATAATATAAGATTATAAATATACAGTAGACTCTCACTTATCCAACATAAACACCCCGGCAGAACGTTGGATAAGCGAATATGTTGGATAATAAAGAGAGATTAAGGAAAAGCCTATTAAACATCAAATTAGGTTATGATTTTACAAATTAAGCACCAAAACATCATGTTAGACAACAAATTTGGCAGAAAAAGTAGTTCAATACGCAGTAATGTTATGTAGTAATTACTGTATTTACGAATTTAGCACCAAAATATCACGATGTATTGAAAACATTGACTACAAAAATGCGTTGGATAATCCAGAACATTGGATAAGCGAGTGTTGGATAACTGAGACTCTACTGTATTATTGTTATTATTACTAATACAAACGAATAGTAGTAGTCATATTATTGTATCATTATTACTAATACTCATTAATAGCAGTGATCATATTGTATTGTTATTACGAATATGAAGTAATAGCAGTAGTCATGTTGTTGTATTATTACTAATACAAATAAATAGTAGTCAATAGTCATATTGTTGCATTATTATTATTACTAATACGAACTAATAGTGGTAATGTCTTATTATTGCTAATATGACTTAATAGTAGTAGGAGTAAAAAGGTTGCTTTATTATTATAGTTATTAATAATGCTAATGAATTATTACGCAAGCTTTTGACACGAAATGTTAATTAATAATACTACTAGTCATACTGCTGTATTATTATTATTATTATATTTTCTATTGAATCAATAATAGTAATGTGTCATTATTGCAAATATGACTTGACAGTAGTAGGAGTAAAATTGCTACTGTATTATTATCATTATTAATAATGCTAATTAATTATTACGCAATGCTTTTGACACAAAATAAAAATACTAATTACCAAAACTACTAGTCCTTCTGCTGTATTATTATTATTATATTTTCTATTGAATCAATAATAGTAGTAATGTGTTATTATTGCAAATATGACTTAATAGTAGTAAAATGGTTGCTTTATTATTATAATTATTAATAATGCTAATTAATTATTATGCAATGCTTTTGACACGAAATAAAAATGCTAATTAATAATTCTACTAGTCATATTGTATTATTATTATTATTATTATTATATTTTCTATTGAATCAATAGTATTGTTGTTTGGTGGTGGTTGTGGGAGGGGTGGGCTAGATGGCTTTTAGGGCTCCCTATATATATATATATATATATATACACACACACACACACACACAATATAAACTATATATATAGATAGATATATAGGGATCTCACAG